>NC_142444.1:50762500-51062500 GCF_059453495.1 Arachis ipaensis | reverse complement strand
CTGGGACATGGGGGGAGCAACAGGTAATCGGGTAGGGTTTTAGGGTTAGGGTTTTTGAGTAAAATTAGGATTAGGGGTAATTTGGCAATTTCACATAAAATTGGGAATAATATAGTACTTGAAACCCAATTTTAAATCCAACACTAATTGCATATAGAAAATACTATTTGCTCACCAATTTTGCAAATTATTTTCAATAAAATATCCAAATCAAATAATTAGGAGTAATATAATTAAATCTTTTATTTTCCAAAGTAGCAGTATTAATATTGAAAATATTAATTATTTAATTCAAATCATATAGAAATCCTTATTATTTCACAACTACCAACTTTATACTCTGAATATAGAAAATAATCCAATAATTGTAAAATTGGATGATAATCTCAATTTATTTCAAATTCAATAAATCAAAACTTGCTTTAATTTTCTTTAATAAAGAAATTTCCGAAATTAAGGCTACAGAAACACTGAATTTGAAATTAGCTAATGATAGCCCTTTTTCAAATGTCTTGGGTCTTACATTCTACCCACCTTATAAAAATTTTCGCCCTCGAAAATTGATACAAAACGAAAGAAATTTCGTAACAGTTCACCCTTGAACACATTTAAGGAAGAAGCAAAAATATCTCATCATATAAACATATATACGATTTTCAAATACTTTGATTGTAATATGCATAAGGGTGCAAAGGTAGGAGTGTGATTGCAAAGCAAACGTTACAAGGTAGGCTCAATGCAGAAGATAACATGGGTCAATCATGTGATAGAAGGACAAAGCATCAAGGCTATAAAACATGATGGGGGTTAAAACGACGTGATTAACATCCGCACACTAATCTCATATCAACCTCAAAGTTTCAACTTTTCAACTCCATCAAACACTTTACAATCCCCATACTCGATCACAAGCCTGACAACCGCAAACCCGTTCGCAAGGAACAAAACACCCACAACTCATAGCGTTGTACACCTACCGTTTCAACTTTCGTATGCACATATCACGTCTTAAAAAACTAACGCATCGCGTTACTACATCTACAGATCGCATGTGATATCAAAACAATTCTCGAATCTACTCAGAAGGATACCAGATTTAGAACGGAGAGACAATTGTCAAGGGTAATACTCATAAATTTAAGGGAATGTATCCAATTTCCAGACGCGCAAGCAATGAAGTTTGCTAGAAATAAATCAATTGACAACTTCAAAGATAACCCTTGGATCAAAGAAGTTCAACAGGATCAATAGGAAGAAAAACAGCGCATCAGTTTAAAACAAACTCAAACTGAGTCGAAGAGGTATAAGGTTTACAGAAAAGAATATCTTAGACCAAAGACCAAGCTCACAGAACTCAAGAGCATAATTAAAATACTTCCGAATATGCTGTTCGTTAAAAGAGCCGAAAACTTGCGAAAAAATCACTTTGCGGTCTAAAAGAGAAGTTAAGCAACAACCATTCTTCAAGAGAGTAACAAAAGCATAATCGTGTCTTTGCTTTAATGCAAATTCATGTTGAAGTAGACTTTGTAGAGTTCTAAAACAAAATGCACACAAGTTTGACCAATAGCTAAAATATTTCCTCAAGTATTTTAGAAAGATAGTTAGGTGCACGACCTAACCAAAAGCAATTCATAGAACTCGGGAGGGAAATCAAATGCTTGTTTAAAAATTTCCAAAGTCCATATTTAACAAGCGTGTATAAAAGGTTTAGCAAGGACGAAAGAGAAAATTAAACTCTTTTTAGAAAAGAAACTCCGAAGTAAAAATTTGCTTACAATTTGGTAAAGGAAATAAGTGGTGCGTTACAAACGAATCGGTTTCCACTAAACAAGGAAGTTCTCCAAAACCTCATTTAAAATAGCGCATGCCGATTTTTAAATTAACTTCATCAAAATTGAACAATGGTTTCAATCTCAATCAAGCAACAGAAAATAAATTCCGTTTAATATTTCTTCAAAGAGAATTCAAAACTTCTTTAAAAGGTTCAAAACAAGACTCCAAAAGCGTTCTTGAAATCACCATCTCAGAAGAACATTCAAGAAGTTCAAGATGTACTAAAAATGAGTCAAGCCTTGCAAGAAAGGATCTTAAACCAAAATAGTTCAAACAAGATCCACTAGGCATGAGACATCAAATAAGCTTTCAATTGATCCAAAAGAATACAAAAGTCATAGAAAAAGACCACTCAATCATTTGTAATTTCTCAATGATAAATCTTTGACTAAAAACTCTTGTAGAGATAATGAGAGGATAAATGATGCACTATTTTGAAACGAATCAAACTTACTCATATAAGAATGAGATTCACAAAAAGGAAAAACTAAGATCAATGGCAATATTCACAAGATGTAAAAGATCAGTTAAAAACAAAGTCAAGCATGACATTCATGGAGATAGAAGGCTTAAGGAAGACTTTAGTCCGTTCGTAAGAAGAAAGCCATGAGTCCAACATTTTCAAAAGAACAACAATGGCATAAACCATATAGCATGCTAAATCAAACTCAATTCAAAATAAGTTAAGTAAAGCTTATCAAACGAAACTCAACCGAGACAAAAGTGAAAAATCTTTCCTTTCCAAAATTTTGAAAAATATCCAAATACATAATCAAATGAAGATGTGCATTGGAACTATAGTAAAATTACTAGAAAGTCAATTTACTTTTAAAGTAAGTGCAATTCCGTAAACCAGTAAAAGTACAGGCGAGGTATTAGAGATAAATAGTTGTTAAACTGTATAAGAAATCTCCAAGTTTTATATATAGATAAGTATATATCTAATCAACAGCAATTTTTATAAAACCTCAAAATTGGCTGTAATCACTATGAAACAAGAGGAAAACTGAATCAACAATTTCCCTAATAATGGACTCGGAATCCGGAGTTAAAATGCACAGCGCATTAGGACAAGTTCAAAGTCATATCAAAAGATACATGAATAAAAAAAAAAAGAACTCAAACCAAGAAAGGTAGATACAACAAGAATTTCAACCAAGCATAGGCACTTAAGATCAAACAAGAATGTATATGAATAGAGGAATAGAGTTAAAAAATCAAACTACTTTTCAAAAGGATTAGCAACAAGAACATCAAGTTAGGATATGAAAGAACAGGTCGACTCGAACAGAATTCAAGACACACAACTGAATAGCCTCGAGAAATAGTTTCTAACGTTCCCCAAAACCCGCGATTCGCTTTACTCGAAACTCGTATATCATCTATGATAACCCATCAGTGCTTTCATATACATAATTCACTAGTATTAAGTCGGCCAAACTTAATATCAGGAATTATGCAACGCAAGACTAATGGCGTTAATCAATAGATCGTCATGTGCATAAAGCTCTAATTCTCGTCATTCGACAAGGCCTAATACATGACAAATACTCAGAGTATGCAATTGAAGCATAGTCGGTCCATTCCTCAGGCTCTACAGGAAGGACTGCTCTGATACCATAATGTAATACCCTAACTACCAAAGCTCACGCTTCCGGCTGCGCAACTCTGATAGCTCGGACATTACGACGACTTTTATACTATTTAATACTAAAATATGAGCCTGTTTAAAACTTTAAACCGTAAAACCGCTCCCAAAAATACTTTTGCTATACAACGTACATCCATACATACCATACAACTTACAGAAACTCATAAAGAGTACATCCATATATATATACATACATATATATAAATATTATTACAAGCATTAACCAATACAATCCCTATCCCTCTTACAGAATATATCAAGATAAAGGCGAGGGTACAATAAACCATAACTAAAACAATACAGAGTATCACAACAACAATTAAATAAGCTTTTCGTAACTTCTGCGTCCATATCCTGAAAGGGAAAAAATGTAGGGGGGTGAGAACATCATCCTCGAAAGGGTTCTCAGTAGAGGGTTTTTGGAAATTACTGTAATAGGATACATGAAGATAACCGCACCAGTGATTAATAACTGTCTTATGCCTCTTTTCAAAAACAACAGTTTTCAATAAGGTAAATTCGGAAATCTTTTCTGAAAGAGGAACCGTTCAATTCTCAAAAACACCAAAAGCCTTTCAAAAAGGTTTATCTATGCTGAACCAAAATAGCCTTTCATATTTTTCCAAATCAGAAACACAAAACCGAAACCAACCATCGGTCCATCTCAATCCAACCACGGCCCTAGGCTCAAACAATCCAACCACCAACCAAATCACCACAATCCAACAGAGTCCCAATTGCAAACACAGATAGGAAGTTCAAGCACAAACAAACAGTTACAGCAAGTAGAACAATTAGCAGTTAATCACAAAGGCAAACCAAGTACAATATGCACACCCAAACAATGTCACATAGATGCATATGATGCATGCCTGTCCCTAGTGGCTGATGATATCATCTGTCGGTTATATAGCCAACCCGACACGTCCTGGTAGCTAACCATGGACAGAAACACCCATCGCGGAGCAAGTAGGTTTGAGCTACAACCCCATTTCTACTACCCGCTCAACCCAGAGCCAGTGGAATAACCACTACTGCGGCTACTACCCAGGCGGGTGTTTAAAAGCTCAACCTGGAGCGAGTGGAATCACCACTACTACCGCTACTACCCAGGCGTCACAGTCTCTGACCTGGAGCAAGTGGGACGAACCATAACCCTTGCTACTACCCAGGTATCTCAAGCATATATTCATTCAGTCCCAGCCATGGATCAACATCCATCTCAGCCATCCGGCTTAAATTCATAATTCATAGTCAGCCATACGGCCCATAACTCATTCGGCAATCAGCCATAAATCAATATCATACACAGCCATTCCGGCTCACGGTTCAATCCAGAACCAGCCAATATTCATAAATCATATACAGCCATTCCGGCTCACAATAAAACAGCACTTCCACCATTCAACATCATTAAATTCATAAAATCGGCACTTAAGCCATAAATCATTTTTTCTCAATTCATTTCACTTTGAAATCAAGTTTCAACTCTTTTCAGTCTTGGCTTTAAAGATCTCATTTCTCAAATCATCTCAGGCTCATAAGCCACTTTTACTCAAGGTAAATTCCCCTTTGAAAACAATGCCACTCTCGGCATCCTCTTTCCAAACTTCCATAACCATGGCAAGTTAAAGATTTATTTTGAAACATTCAAAATCATCCATCCAACAATGGGATTTTATAACAAAAGTTCCTTGGCAGAGTCCCAAGTCTTGAGGGAAGAATAACATAACTCATTCGCCAAATTCATTTAAAATCATTAAAACCTTGACTTTCCGATTTGAGTATTCTATCTTTCACATCATCAAAATAATTGACTCAATTCAAACCAATCCTCAACGGATTAAACTCATTTCAAATCTTTAAAGAATCAACTTCAAACATTACATTTCACAAGCCACACAATAATTCAGCCAAACCAACATCCATAGTCATTCGAGTTAATTAAATAATACATAAGGCAGATACAATCACCAAATACACAATATCTCACATCAGTACCCATATGTAATAATTCCAATAATAAACTATAGTTTTTGGAAAGCGCCCCTACCTCAAAACGCAATTCCATAACCCAAACGTCTCACAGAGTCCTTTCCGCCTCAGTCCAAAATCAACAACCAAAACGTCAGCTCCCAGCCACTTTCGTAATAACCATAGCAACACTATTCGCAACATATAATAATCAGGACTCGATCCCACGTTACCAAAACTCATTCATTAATCAAACACATACGAATACTAACGCGAGACTTTTTGAAACATAAACACTCACTGAATTAACAAAACGAAGCAGCCGCAGTTCCATATCAACCCAGCAGCGGCTCCATCAGTAACCCCAAGTGACAATCGCGAGCAAAAGTCCCGGTGACGGCAACTGTTACAATCACATGGCATTAATAACCTTTCCGGAATTTCGAAAGAGCAGAAACCAAACTCAAAACTCTTACCGGTGGTGGAACACAGTGGCAGCAGGGTCTCAAGTGGCAGAAGCTCAGCCCGGAGCTCCGGCGGTGATCCCGGAAGCCGCATAACCACTCCCGGTGGCCCAAAGCACGGTGACTCAGCCTGTTCCTCTTCTTGTAGCAATTTCCGCAACAACATCACAAGCCCAAAGAGCAGGGAGTGACAGAGCTCAGTCACGGTGAAGCAGGGTGGTACAACGGCGGCCAAGCACAGCCCCTCAAACGGCAGTGACGCGGACACGCTCCTCTTCTCCGTGCTCGTCGGCGACGCGTGAAGTACAAAGGCAGCATCTTTCCTTTCTCAGCGGACCAGAACAACTGAGACAGAAGGATTCATCTTGCTCCTCTTTCGCTGTTGACAAGGATGATGACTACACGGGCTTCAGTGGTGGTTCCCAGCGACCTATCATCTGCGGCGGCGCTGGGCAGAGACGGCAACGATGCGAGTGGCGGTGACGGGCTTGGACGACGACGGTGACTTCGCAGAAGAGACTAGGCGCGGCAGATCCAGGCCATCACCCCTTTCTCACTCGCAAACCCTCTCTCCCCGTGCTTCAACTTCGACGGCGGCGCCAGGTGAACCAGCGGTGGCGGCGATAGCACAGACGGCCGAGGCAGCGCGACGAAGCTGGCTCCATCGTGCTGCAGCTCAGGGACGGTGACTCGCAATGATGACAGGCGAAAGCCTTCCCAGTGCCACTGACGCAGATTCCTTTCTCTTCCTCTCTTTCTGCTCCTATGTCTTTCTTTCATGGAAGGGAAAAGGGGGAAACCGTGTATGTTTGGCTGCTGGGACATGGGGGGAGCAACAGGTAATCGGGTAGGGTTTTAGGGTTAGGGTTTTTGAGTAAAATTAGGATTAGGGGTAATTTGGCAATTTCACATAAAATTGGCAATAATATAGTACTTGAAACCCAATTTTAAATCCAACACTAATTGCATATAGAAAATACTATTTGCTCACCAATTTTGCAAATTATTTTCAATAAAATATCCAAATCAAATAATTAGGAGTAATATAATTAAATCTTTTATTTTCCAAAGTAGCAGTATTAATATTGAAAATATTAATTATTTAATTCAAATCATATAGAAATCCTTATTATTTCACAACTACCAACTTTATACTCTGAATATAGAAAATAATCCAATAATTGTAAAATTGGATGATAATCTCAATTTATTTCAAATTCAATAAATCAAAACTTGCTTTAATTTTCTTTAATAAAGAAATTTCCGAAATTAAGGCTACAGAAACACTGAATTTGAAATTAGCTAATGATAGCCCTTTTTCAAAGGTCTTGGGTCTTACATGATACCTGGAAAAAAGCAGCACCATTCACACATCAATCAAAGATAATTCATAAAGGAGGGTTTCTAACACTGGAAGAGGCAAAGGAATCCTTCAGGGAATATGAAGCTCTCCATCCAGAGCAAACCTTAAAAAGAGCAGATAAAGCTCCAGTTCAAACCCAGAGAACAGGGATAATAAGAAACATTCCTACAAGGGCTGAAATCAAGGAAAAGAAAAGGATCTGTAGATCAAATCTCAGAGAAACCCTTAACATAGTCCTGAATTGGACTGAAGAAAAAAGGGCAATTTTGGGATATTATCCAATTGCCAAAGAACAGCTAACAAAGCTGGTTATATTCCCAGATGCTTCCCCATCTGACACCTATCAGTTTTTCCAATACGGATTAATTGATACAATTTTAATTTTTAATGATCTAAAAATTATTAGTGAGTTTCCTGCAGGATTCGTTGATGCAGTAAAGAGATTTAAAAATATGATTGACAATGTAAATCCAAGGGATATATCCCTAAAATTTACAAATAGTCAACCTATTTTTAATGAAGAAGAAGAATGCTTGGTTCCAGCACACCAAGTAATATTCATGTCCGTCTTCCCAGGAAATTTTCAACCAATTGATCAGATTCAAGATTTAACGATTTACAGTCATGAAGGAAGGTTAGCCAGCACATTAGCAAGGGTCTTTGAAAGAACTCAAAAAATAACGAAGGAATCTCACACAAGGATTAATTATAAAAGTAGAAATACTCTGCTTGTGTCCAGTAAAAGAAATGAAATTAAAGAAAGAGAGATGAGACTCTTGGTGGAATTTGAATCAGCATTCTACAACTTATTTGGACTTTTAGAAAAGCTCCCTGAAGGGATAAAGAGGAATCTCTGCTATTTAATAAAAGACAGAGAAGACCACAAGTGCCAGCTATGTGCCTCAGAGATATCTGAAGAAAGCAATAATGAAACGGAATCAACTCACATGATGAAGGAAGGAGACAATGCATCTGAGGGTCACATGATAAAAGAGGAGGACAGTGCATCTGAAGCATCTCTCAACATTATTGCATAGTGACGTAAGCACTTAGGTCATAGAGCACCAACAATGTAGCTGGTGCAAAAGAACAAGCAATGACGTAAGCAATGACGTCATAAGAAGGGTAAGGATGGGAATTGTCCATCAAACCCAACTATTATAAATAGGTTGCTTAGGCAATTGTAGAAGCATCAGACAATAGAAAGCAGGAGGCTAAGAGCACTCATATGCTAGGAGAGCAAGGAGGAAGCTGCCAAGGCGATTCTATAGTCTGAGGAAGAATTCCCTTAGGGAAAAAATAATTCTAAACTCCCCTCTGGAGTTAGCATCTACAATCTCCCCTCTGGAGATAAAAACACCTTATGTAAAATATACTAAATAAAGGAAGTTTTTCTTCAGAAAGGTACATCTTCATCTTAATCTTTAAATTATGAATTATTTAGAAAGTTTAGAATTAACAGAAGAATCTGATTATTATAGATTAACTGCTTTATTAGATAATGAAAAGCAGGCTGTTCTAAAAACAGAATTAAATCTCAAATCAAATGAAAACTTTAATAAACAAAATCTCTTAAAAGAAGTTTTTAATAGAAAAAATATAATATACTATGGAAAAATTCAACTTGAAGCCCCTATAAAGATAAAATCCGCCAATGGAGAACTTGAAATAGCTTTGATAAATGATGAAGAATTAAGTAAACAGATTGAGAAAATTAAGGATCAACAAAAAAGATCTAAAATTGGATGGATTCATATTAGTACTATACAAGTCTTAATCAAATCTACATATATGAAAGGAATTAATTCACCAATAAGCTTAGCAATCTGTGACAAAAGAATTACTGATGATCCAATAGATCAAATAATTGGAATTGTTCATGGAAACTTGGCAAACGTAAATGTTAAATTCAATGCTCATCTTGGATATGCTATACCTTTATCAACTGAAAATCTTGGAAGATCTATAAGTTTAGCTTATAAATTTCACAGAAAGAATCTAATGGAACAAGACGATGAACCATTTTCAATTACATATGCAATAAATTATGCTTTAACAAATAGCCATCATAGTATAATATTTAAAAACAGAGAAAGAATTTATGTCGATGAATTATTTCAGAAAATTGTAAAAACAGAAATACCAAAATATAAAGCTATTGAAAACCCAGTTCTATTATTAAAAGAACCATCAGGAAAATTAGTTTCATCGAATTTCCAAATAAGAGAATCTAAAATTAATAGCCCTTTAAGTCTATCTAAGTTAAAAATTAAAGAAGAAAATTCTGAAATAAAAGAATTAACAAAAAAGGTCGAAAAGTTAAATGAAACCCTAAACACTAAATTATGACAATAAATCAAGACAAGAAACAAGAGCTCTTTGAAAGAGAAAATCGTTTAAATTGTTTACAGTTTTCTGGAATAAATCAAAGGGCATTTGAAGCTCTAAAAATAATTTATGACAAGTTGAAAAGAGAAGTTGAAGAGCTAGAGAAATTAATAGAAACTCTGGAAAATAGTGATGAATCGATGATAGAGTTTGCAGAAATTCTAAAATAAATAATGAAGCATAAAAAGATTGAAAAACCAGAAAATACAATAAAAAGAAAAAGGGCGGAAAAATTAAAAAGTAAAATAAAGGAATATAAAAGGGAATTAAATAATCTTCAGATCGAAATTGATGACCTTATAATAAAAAGGATAGAAATAAGAATAAATATACAAAAGTTGGAATTAAACTTAAAAAATTTATAAATGCCTGGAAAACCATATTATGACTTAAAAGAATTAAAACTGTTGAAAGAAAAAATGGAGAATGAAGTTGAAAAATTAAAAAGATATTTAGAAACAACAGAAAGTGTAGAAATAAAAGAAGTTCTTGAGGATTTGAGAAATTATATTAAAGAAAAAGACAAACAGATAAAAAATTTTATATACAATAATCCATGCAAAAAAGAATATTATAAACTAAAACAAGATTGAAAAACTATAAAAATCAGAATAATAAATCAAGGACTAATAATAAATAATCACACAAGAAAAATAATAGAAATGGTCAATACTTTAGATTATAAATTTGCACCACCAATTGAATCTATACAAATTATAATCTTATTTGAAGTAAAATATGAAGAATTAATTTCGAAAAAGAAAGAAAAGTCGAATGTTAAAAAATTGGTATCAGAGCCAAGTTAACGATTAAGGGTAACACTTTTTCTCTAAGCAACACTTTTAGTGATACGCTTTTAAATCAATAAACAACTAAATAAAAACAAAAATCTGTAAATCTGTACCAAAATACATCTGTACACTAGATGGACCCTATAAAGAAAGGTCTAACATGAATGACTTCTCTTTCTTTGTATCTAACTAAGTCGCCAATTTTCTAAGTCATCCAAGTTTGTCAAGCTGCTTTTCCAACATAAAGACAAAATACATGTGTTGGAAGGAGAGCTGAATTATAAAAATATCTATAAATTTAAATTTGTACCATAATGTGACCCATTATTAAATATTAATTGATATTTATATAATAAAAGAGTTAAATATTCTTTTGGTTTTAAGTTTCTATTTAAAATTAAAATTGTTTCTACTATTTCTTTTAAAATTATCCTTAACTTTATGATTATTTTTAAAATGATACTTCTTTTTACTTAAATTATAATTTTTTAACTAAAATGTTCCTGATAAAAAATTATAAAATTAAAAAAAAAATAAAACAACAAAAGAACAAAAGAAAAAAAAAGGCAGAGAGAAGCATATTGGAAAAAAAAACATGGTGGAAGAAGAGGTAAAAGAAATAAAAAATGAGGAAAGAGGAAGATAGTAGCATCCATAGAGGAAAGAGAACTTATCACCATGAGAGAGAGAGAGTCGCTGGAGCCCACCTAGGGGTGGCAAACGGGCCTAAATCCGCCGGGCCGGCCCGCGTAACCCGCCAAAAAAGGCGGGCTGGGCTGGAAAATTAGGACCGCCAAATAGCAAAAGCCCGCCTAACCCGCACCGCTTAAACCGCGGGTTTTGGCGGGCTTTGGCGGGGCGGGGCGGGCTTCCCCACCGGGCTTAGTATTTTTTTTATCAAGGGGTATTTTTACAATTTTTTTTGCCAAAACCCAACTTTCCCCAACCCAACTTACAAGAGAATGAAGATGAAAATTGAGTGTTTTGGATTATGTTTATTTTGTTTTAGAGACTATTTATAATTATGTTTTGGATTATATTTATTTTACTTTGGGAACAATATTTATAATTATGTTTTAGATGAAAACTTGGTTTATAATTATGTTTATTAGATATTTATAATTACAAAGACTTTAATGTTTTTTAATATAAAAATTATAATTTGTTTATACTTTTAGAAATTATAATAGTTAAAAATAAAAAATAGAAGAGATTTTTTTTATACTTTTATATATATTATTTAATAATTAAAAGTAAAAAAAAAAGATATTTGGCGGGCTTAGCCCGCCGGCCCGCCAGCCCGCCGTTAGGCGGGGCGGGGCGGGATGGGCTTCCCCGCTTGCCACCCCTAAGCCCATCGAGTCACCCTCGAGTATGGGCATTGCTGTCACCATTGTTGTCTGGATGTAAAGGGTGGCTGATTGGGTTCAGATAGATGGGATATGTTAAGGATTGGTGGGAAGAGAGTCACTCAAATAAAGACACCTAAAAACGTCTTTTTTTAAAGATATTTTTTTAACAATTAAAATTTAATATATGTAATCGATTAAACTGTGTTATTTCTGTCATAATTAGATCGAATAAATCGATTTAATCGAAAACTTAATGAATTAAATCTTAAACCGGTTTAAATTAATATTTTTTTTATAAAAAATAACTACAATATTCCTATTATAGAAAATGAATAAAATACTCCTATTATATATATACTAATTTTGAGAACTTTAAATCTTAATCTTATGACGGCACAGAAAGAAGAGAAGGTTAGAATTTAGGGTTTTTAAAATTAATATATATAATAAAATATTTTAGTAATTTTTATAAGGATATTGTAGTCATTTTCTATATAAAAAATATTAATTTAGACCGATTTAAAATTTGGTTCTCGATTTTTTTGTCAAATCAATTTGTTTGATTTAATTTTGACAAAAAATAACACAGTTTAATCAGTTTTATGTATTGAATTCTAATTACTAAAAAATATCTTTAAAAAAAGACGTTTTAAACGTTTTTATGTAAATGACTCCCTAATAATAAAGAGATATGAAAATTTTTAAAAAATTATAATTATTTTTTATTAGAAATAAATTTGATTAAAAAGTATAATTATGATGTCAAGAACCTTTTTGAAAACAAAACATCGATAATAAGGACGATTTTAATTTTAAGCAAAAATTTTAAAGACTCCATAATAAAATTATTGAAATTTTGAAATGTAAAATTAGGATTTATATTTTATAGTTTGGAAATTAAGGTTTAAGATTTAAAATTTAAATTTATGATAAAAGCATAATTTAAAAAAATATTGATTAATATTAGTTAAAAAGTAGTTAGTTTTTTGGTTGAACTCAAAATTTTGTTGGTGTGGCTACCCATAATTAATGTTGTTAGATAATATCAATTATCTTATATTAATATTAGATAGAGAAAGTATTGTAAGCTAATAATTTTTATTGAACAAATTAAGAAGAAGAAAAAAATACCTCAGGGTGATTGATTAACTATCCATACTGCAACTGCTTCAAAATATAAGAAAGTTGCTTGATTAGATCAAGCTCAGGGTGGTCAATCGGGGTCTTCCAAAGAGAGATTAAAGCAAAGGTTTCAGTCCAAATTTAATTGAAGAAATTTAACAAAACATAAAAAAATTAACATAAAACTAAAGAAAATTTATTAAATAAGAAATAAAAAAGTGATGTGTTTCATGTTGTTTTCATGGTGTAGGGATGAGCTGTTCAATAGACGTCGGAGAAGCTGTTGAACAAAGAACCGAAACAGAAAGCCAGAGAACGATGATGGTGGATCTGCTCACTGAAGCACTACTTGCGTTCGATGAACGCCAGAGCTAAGGCAGAAGCTTGAGTATGCCGAAGGAACAAAACGTCCAAATTGAAGCAGCATGGTAATGGTGGAGCCACAACTAGAAAATGGTTTAATACAGACAGATTTACAGACAGATTTGGTCTATATTACAGACGAATTTTTGGTTATCGACAAAATTACCGACGGATTTTGTCCCTCTGTAAAAGCCTCGTCGGAAATTATTTACTGAAGGATTTTTTCCGTCGGAAAATTGCCGACGGATTTTTACTAGTTACCGATGGATTTTCCCTCTGTAAATTCTCCATCCATTTCCCGAAGACGACAAACTTTCCGATGGATTTTCCGTCAGTAATTATAGACGGCTTTTTCGACAAACAGACGGATTTTTCGACGGATTTTCCGTCTGTAATTTACAGACAGATTTTTCGACAAATTTTCCGTCTGTAATTACAGAAAAATTTTCTGACAGATTTTTCATCTGTAATTTGAATCTTAAAAAATCATCTCACACTCTGATTACAGACAAAAAATCCGTCAGTAAAGTAAAATAATTTTTTTTATTTTTCCAATTACAAAATAAACTTGTTTTCATACAAAATAAATATAAATTTAGTACAAATTTTTTTCTAATTTGTATTCGAATATTTATAATATTACAAAAAATAAATAAATTCATCGTATTATAAAGCTAAAAAAAATTATTATAAACAAGCAAGTTAATATAATTCAAAACATAAAAAGTATATTATCAACTATAATCCTCAATATATTGTTCAACCATACTAAATTTTACACAATTTTACATATATTACAGAAAGATTAACTGAATTCTTTTTAAAAAAATAGACATGAATCAGCATCCATTAGCCATATGTGCATGAATTCTTCTGGGGGAAGAAACAGAAAAGTAAATCTGCCTAAAAGAACAAATAGCACCAACCATCATATCATTTGTCTTTGTCTCAGCTTCTGAAGCTGATGCACTAGTACGCTCAGTCATTGTTGCATCTTATGAGCTAGCTTGCTACTCACCACCCTTCTCTTGTTTAGAAGCTTCTTCTGCAGCTGCTTCCTGCCTGACTCTCTCTTCTTCCATTGAAACTCTTAAAGCAAGAGCCAGCTCGGGGTCCAAGTTTGGATCCACACCGAACTCAAATCCAGATACACCACCAGCTGCAGCTGCAAATCCACTTCCACCTTCACCATTGCTAGTAAAAATAGGTGTGCTGCCACAAAACAAGGTTACAAAATTACTTCTCAATAGGGAAAGCAAATTTGTTATTGTACTACAGGAAAGAATTAAAAAAGAGTCAGAGCAACAATGAATCCTCTAACACAAAAAAATAGGATGACAGAATAAATATGACAGATATTTCACGAGAGCCATCTAAAGCATGCCATTTCTGCTACTTGGGCTTGGCAAAGAAAATATATGAAGGACGAGCCAATGTCTATTTGGTTAGCTAGTAAATAATTGGGGAAAGGATTAAAAGAAAAAGCACAAGAGTCCAAAGCCCTAAACTCCAATCAGAATTGGAAGAAAACAAAACAGAATTGGATAGAAGCCGAGCAGATAATAAACAAATTCCATAACTCACATGTATATCAAAGAAGTCTTGGATCAAATGGGAATCCTTATTAAAAAGTAAGAAACAAAAATCAAATAAGATGAATTGAATTCACAAATCTTATAAGCACATCAGAAAGAGCATTTGTACCAGCTGGAACATGAACAATGCGGTTGGTATCATTATTGTTCACAGCTGCAAGGAGTGCTTCCAGCTTCTCTGTCTTCCCCTCATCTTCCTCGCTGAAATTGACAATGTCAAGTGCAACATTATTCTTTTTTAACTTTCTTCCAATCATCTCCAATACTTTCTTCTCATGCTTGAGAGGACTTTAGAAACCATGAAATGAGATAATTAGATGAGAAAATAGCTACAAACAAATGAATTAAATATTTCAGAAAGGGACATTTTTTTGTACCTTCCAGCAAAGACAATAATCCTTTGCTGCTGCTTCTTATTTTGCCGATGCTTAAGAGCCAATTGTGCCACCTGAATGCCAGCGGCTAGGTTCATATCACCACCTATTTCTAACCCTAAATCAGGAAGAAAAATCTTCCTTCGGTCTCCCCATACTTGCTCAGACAAGGACAAGAAGGAGGAGCCAAAATCAAGTCATAACAAGAACAGGAAGGAACAAGAATATGCATGCAAATTCCAAATAAAATATCTCAGCAATTCAAATATATAGTTCATAAACAAACTTCATTCTATACTACAATCATAGAAATTATGTTTCAGATTTCACAAATTACAGGAATATACAAAATTCATACCTTAGAATTTACAAACTTCATTCTAAACTCAGTATATGATGCTCTGGCTGATAGAAGATGATGCACAAGTGACAAAAAGAAATTAGTCAATTTAAGGAACAAAATGCCCTATCCTGCCACAAAACATTAAATAACATTCACCACAAGCCTTGATTTCATGAAAGACATTCACCACAAAATTACCATCCTCTATCTCAAACAATTCTTCTAGAGGCTCCCCTTTGTCCTTTTGTCTAGTTTTTGGTGAATTCTTTGGGAAGGAGTAGCTGAAAAATTACAAGTCAAGAACCATTAAATAACAAGTGTAAGAAAAGAAACATTTGATAGATTTAAATTTGTAGGAGAGAATGAGCACCGTGCAAGCATTTACATCTACGCCTAATGGATCTTCTTCTATTATTCATGTTCCTCTGTTTGTGATAGCTAGCTTCTGGGGACGGTTCCACCTTTTCCTAACATGTAACATTTTCTAAGGTACAAAACTAAATGAAGCTCAGAATTGTATGTTAGAAACATACCACTACAACTTCAGTGTTGGTCTTGGTCCCTTTAAATAAAGCAGCCCTCTATACAAGTTCATGTTGCAATGCTTTTATATGAAAATGAGTTTCATCAAAAGGTTTATATCATTGCAAGATAATAAAATTTAAATTTTCAGTCTCTCTCTCTCTCTATATATATATATATATATAAACTCACCCTTTCCCTTCCTAAATTAAGCTCATGCAAGAGCAACTAGATAGAATTATTATCCCTGTAAAAATAATGATATTAATATGAATGTATAAGATGTAAAATGTACTGCTAGCATGTGTGTGTTTGATTGAGCAAGATTCCAATTTTGTAGTTGTAGTTTTTGAACATTGCCTCTTAACATCTGCATCTCAGCTTTAGTCTATTCAATTATTTTACTGTTTCCAATTTTAATCAAGGAAAAAAAGCAAATTCTTCCTAATTATATATTTCCTTAGATTACATGAGAGGATACTTTTTCTCAGCTAGGAGCTTCAGCAGAGTCATTCTTTTCTGCATAAAAAAGATTCAAGTACTGTCATTTTAGCCATACTATACTACTTTGATGAAGTGAAGGATAGGCTTGACAACAAATTTTTTGTGTAGATATAGTATAATTGAAAAAAGATTAGTCATGTTTGATAATGGATATCCAATCTCAGGGAGAAATAAAAAAGATAAAAAGAAAAATTGAAGAATAAATATTATTGTAAGTATTAAGCAAATAAAAAATCAAACTCAGATATACATTAATATAAACAATGATATTATACCGAAAGAGTATGCTCTGCAAAGGTGCCAGCACTTCAGAAATAAGCACAATCTCATGATTAAAGATATATATATACATATATATACAGATATGTATGTATACTCGCTATAGATACATTATTGCATGTGCATCTGCATATATACTGATGTTAGTTAGCATAGAGAAGTGTCATGCATATGAATCAACTTAATGCATGAATTGTATGTTTTGTAAGTGAAATATGTTGTAGCAATATATAATTCCTAATTCAATTCAGATGTACAAATAATACTAATATCAATTAATGAAGTATAGTATAAGTTATATGAATAAGACACGCAAGGTAGAAAATAGAATTATCTTCAAAATATATAGATAAAATATTAATTAAGATTCGTTCTATGCAACTAATCTCAATTAGAAATTGTTCTTATTAGCCCAAAAGGAACACCTTTTCAAAGAAGAGAACTGAATTGAAGTGGACAGTCACATAATTCAGATCCTAAGTAAGGGATTAAACCATCAAATAATCCATTAAAACACCACAGATAGTGAAAGCAACGCCGTTAAAAAAGCGTGAAAAAGTAGCATTAGAGAAAATTTTGTAAAAAGCTTTTGTCATTTGGCTATAACTATTTGTAAATACAACTTTTGAAGCGCTCCAGCTACGAAAAGCTCAACTTGCTATATATCCAAACCGTAAAGGAAACAAGAAGCCGCACCTGAACTCAAATTCCGAGTTTTGACCCCGTAATTCTTCCATGAAGCATACTTGTGGAATACATAGACCAAGATTATAATTGCTGAGTTCCACACATAAATTCAATTCTACAAAATCAGTTTATGAATTTTCAAATAAGTAATATATATGCTCAAAAAGCAAGTTTTATTGTCATATGATTCAGAAAATTAAATTCTATTGAAACAAAATTGAGTTAGAAACTCAGAAGCAAAATGAAAAAATGGAAGAGAAACTCACCTTTTCTTCTCCTTTGGAGGCAGAGATCAAAATCCAAAAACAAGGGAAAGATTGAAACTTCAAAGTCAAAACCAACCAAAATTTAAAACTGCCATTGACCAAACCACAACCTAGTCGTTTATTATGACATGCAACAAGAAAAGGTTCAATTTTAATGATATCATATCTACCATACAATGAATGAAATTTTTTACTCCGAACTACAACCACAACATCAAACACTTCTTAAAGGCATGAAAATAATCAAGAACAAAAAGAACCATACACAAGAGATGCAATCGAAAGCTTCTTGCTGTTGTTCAAAAGCTGCTGCTGCATCATCTTTTAGATTCTTATAAAGAAAAGAAGATAGCTATAACTTCACATCGAATAACAGAGTAAACCATATATATATTAATATAACTATGGAAAGAAATGCATGCTTTTTTCAAAAATTACCTGAATTTCCACACGAAGGGCTGTGATTTCCTCATCTCTCCCATCCTGTGTTTGTTTGCCAGCCTTGAGAGCAGCCTGTGACAATAAATAAATAAAAAAATTGAGTATTCCACAAAAAGATTATAAGATTATAAGATTATAAGATTCAAAGCACATACTTTATGAATTACCAAATCAGCACCAATATAAAGATTATAAGATTCAATTTTTTGGAGACAGAAAATTTGATGCATTCAAATATATACTTCATCACGGAGTGCAGAGGTATTACTGCTGCCACAGAGTGAACCGAAACTGCCGGTCTTCCAGCTGAGGTCAACCGCACCGAAAGAGTATGCTCTGCAAAGTTCCGACCTAACTAAATGAAAAGCACCAAAATCTTATTAGCACAAGAAGAACGAGGTGAATAACAATTGAATCGGATCCATAATTTTAACACTTAGATCACACTCAATCACTATCAATGGCGCCAAACCAAGATAGATGTATGGTTGGCTAAGAAAACCAATAAGAAACTTAAAAACCGTCCATCTAATGGAAATTAATTATAACTTAGACTTATAAAAAAAATCAATAACAACAAACGAATATTCATATATTCATCTAATGGAATCAGAGGATTGGAGTTCCTTCACAGAAAGCTTGCCATCTCTGTCTCTGTAATAAAACCCTAAATTGTTTTGAGAAGATGGAAACTGCAAAGAAAAATTGATAAACCTAAAATTGGCACAGAAAAATTGAGCCCTAAGCAACATAATTATAAAATCAGAGTATACCTCTTTATAGTCGTGGAGTGTTGTCCGGGGGAGCCTGGTGGTTGCTCCGAGGAGAATCTCACGGATGACGATGTTGGACACGGTGGTGAAGAGGTGGAAGAAAAACGCCGATGGTGGCCAAAGGAGGAGGAGTGATAAATCCCAATTTTGTGGTTTATCTTGTGCTTAATTTGGGAGATTTTATCATCTTTTCCCACATTTATTCAATGAAATAGCATGGTTTTGTAATTCTCCCTTGAATTGTGCTTAAGTATAAAAACATGCTTTTTAGGCCCTTAAATTGGTGATTTTAATCCACTTTAATTCTATTCGATGCCTTGATGTGTTTGTTGAGTGATTTCAGGTTCATAAGGTAAGTATTGGATGGAAGAAGTGAGGAGAAAAACATGCAAAGTGGGAGAACTCATGAAGAAATGAAGGAACCGCAAAGCTGTCAAGCTTGACCTCCTGGCACTCAATCAACCATAACTTGAGCTACAGAGGTCCAAATGAGGCGGTTCCAGTTGCGTTGGAAAGCTAACATCTGGGGCTTCGAAATGATATAAAATTTTCTATATGTTGCTTCACGTCAAGGGGTGCGCACGCGCCATGTACGCGTGCGCGCCGATTGAGCACGTGGTCCACTAAAGTGAAATCGCCCCCAGCAATTTCTGAAGCACTTTGGGCCAGCCCAACTCATTTCTAATGCTATTTCATGCAGAATTGAAGTCCAAGCAAAGGGGGAGCAATTGTTTTGAAGTGTTAGCATCATGTAGTTTAGTTTCTAGAGAGAGAAGCTCCCTCTTCTCTCTAGAATTAGGATTAGAATTTCTTAGATCTAGGTTTAGTTCATGCTTTGATTTACTTTTTCCTTTACAATTTCTTGTCCCTCTACTCTTTCTCTCTCTAATTTTGTCTTTCATTCATGTAATTCTCTACTTTTATGTTGATGCACTTTTGTTCTTCTATTTCTCTTTCAATGCAATTTATGATTCATGCTCTTTTATCATTGATTTGCTTTATTGTTGTTTAATTCCTTGCAATTAAGTAGTGTAGATTTATATTCCTTGCAATTTTACTATGCTTTCCTTTTATGCCTTCCAAGTGTTTGATAAAATGCTTGGTTGGATCTTAGAGTAAATTTTGAGCATTCTTGGCTTGGAAAGAGTAATTAGGCAATCTTGAGTCATGAAAACCCAACTTATGTTGGTGATCTAGAATTGTTAGCTAATATTGTTTCCATTGACGCTAATCTTTTGCTAATTTAATTAGTAAGTTGATTAGGACTTTTGGATTAAGATTAGCTAGTCTTATTAGACTTTCTCTCATGGAAGATAATATGATACCTTCTTCCAATGTTGGAGATGACGTAATATGATAAATTCTTGTTTATATTTGTGACATGATTAATTAGTCTTGTTTGACATTCTCCCTATGTGAAGATGACATGATACCTTCTTCCATTTGTTGGAGTTGACTAAATAAGATGAATTGATCATTGTATGACTAGGATAAAAAGCCTATGATCTCAATCCTTGCCATGAATGTCTCTCTTTTTATTACTTACTTTCTCTTATTTACTTGTCTTCTTTAAATACTTGCACGATTTACTTTTCTTGTCATTTATTTTCCGCCCCTTATAAACAAAACCCTTTGTCCCCTTCATAGCCAATAATCATACACTTCATTGTAATTCCTCGTGAGATGACCCGGAGTCCAAATACTCCGGTTAATTTTATTGGGGTTTGTTACTTGTGACAAATCAAATTTAATTTGATTTAAGGATTGACTATTGGTTTGGACTATACTAACAACGAAATTATTTTGTGGAAATCCGAACCGGTATAAATCCTTGTGTCAAGGAGAAGCGCGTGGGGATGAGGGGGAGGCTCCGGGAGCGAAATTGGCGGAGGTGTATGAAGCGAAGGGGTAGGAAAAGGAGCACGAGGAATTGGATGTGACTAAAACTCGTGCGATGAGGAGATGCGATGCAAGCGGCGGCGGCAGCGGCGGAAGAAGAAGCTCGTGGAAGGAGAGAGGAAGAAGCTCGTTTTAGTTGAGTGGAGTGTGAATGGAGCTCGAAAGAGTGGGGTAGAATTAGGTTTAATCTAATATTTTCCGACGAAAAATTTTAAATTACAGACGGATTTTTTGTCTGTAATAATTTAATAAAATGCAGCGTTTTGCTATTTAATTACAGACAAATTTTCCGTCTGTAATTATTTCCCACAAAAAAAAAATTAATTTTTCTGACAGAATTATAAACGGATTTTTTTCCGTCTGTAATTTATGCTAATTCATTTTTTTTGTTTTCCGACAAAAAATTCCTCTAAAATTCTGTTTGTATTTCCGTGGGATAAAATCCGTCGGAAATATCCATCTGTAATAATTAATTTTCTAGTAGTGAGCTAAGACTCATTCTTCAGTAGAAAACTCATTCTAATTTTTATTTATGACTCACTTGTCATAAAAAAATTACACATTAAATTTTTGTATCATAAACAATAAATAGGAACTCAAAGTATTTCTCACTTTTTCATTAGGAGGAACTAACTTTAGTTCTTATTGTGGTTCCATTTAATTAATCAATTATTAAAATTAATATAATTACTATTTTTTAATAATTTTTTAATTCATAAATTCAAAAACAATTCACTGTTAAAAAATATTAATATTAAAAAATCATAAATAAAATAATACACAATATATAGTACGAGATTATACTAATTTGTAAAATTATTTAATATAAAAAAAGCATAGTTAAGCTCTATAGTTAACGACAAGTATTATGAAATTGCCATATGTGTTTAATCAAATCCTCTTTCAACTGTCAATGCTACTGCCTATTTTAAAGTTGTGCATTTCTTTGGAGAAATTGATGGTATGGTGCAAAATTTTCCTCTCCTGGCTGAGGTTGTGATAAGCCGTTTTCGACATCGTCACATTCTAAGTCTTGAGCAAAATTTCCTACATAAGTGTCTCTTTCATCCTCAACAATCATATTATGCAATATAATACAAGCTCGTTTTATGTTTGCAAGTTTCTTCTTTTTCCAAAAGCGCGCTGGACCACGTATAATTGCAAAGCATGCTTGCAACACTTTGAATGCTCGCTCTACATCTTTTCTTTGCCCTTCTTGGTATTATGCAAGTAACTTGCGTCGTTTCTCCCCTTGTGGTTTTGAGATTGATCTGACAAATACAGCCCATTCAGGATAAATACTATCTGCTAAATAATATATCATAGTACAGTTATTACCATTAATAGTATAGTTTACCTCCGGAGCACGGTCATTTAGAATATCATTGAATGAACACTGGTGAACGATTTAACACGTTGATATCATTATTTAAACCAGAAACTCTAAAGAACGCATGCCATATCCAAAGGTTTGAAGATACTACAACCTCAAGTATTATAGTTACAACTTTACAATAACCACTCATGTACATACCTTTTCACACATTTAGATAATTTTTTCATTGCCAATGCATGCAGTCAATGCTACCCAACATGTCAGGAAAACCACGACCTTCCGCCATCTTCTTTTACCATAAAAGCCTCATTAAACATATCATCAAAATTTCTAGCAATAGCTTGAGATTCTTTTTAGTATTCTTTTAAGGTGAGAAACCAGATTTGGAGTGGAGTTGCTGAATCATTGATAGTTGATATTTATAAGTGTTTTCGCAACAAGTAGCTACTTCTCAACGGCTAGTTTTGCAACGGTTACTTAACGGCTAGTTTTTTCTTGTCTAAGTTTAAAACGGCAACTTTCAACGGCTACTTAACGACTATCTTTTTCTTGTCTAAGTTTAAAACGGCTAGTTTTGCAACGGTCACTTTCATAAACAATAATGGAAAAATAATATTGACTAATTTAAAAAGTTACATAAAAAATGAATAAAACAGACTACATCACATACCAGTAATATGCAATAAAAATAAAAATATACTACTTAACTCTACAAATACAAGGAACCATTAAGTAAACCACTTATTGATTATTTTCTGACATACAATCTCATGAAGAGCTCGTTGTTTTTCACCCATTGTAGACATGTCAGCTTTAAGTATTTGCATGTCCATTTCTCTTTCCCTTTCTTTAGCCATCCTTTCCATTTTCCTTTCCTTTACATTTATCTCCATTTCTTTAATATACTTCTGAATTTGCAATTCTTGTTCTTTCATCATTGCTTGAATCTGTAACTCTTTTTCTTTGATTGCCATCATCTTTTCTCTATGTTCCCTCTCCTCTTCTCTTTCTTTTTTCTATCCATTATTCCTTTTCTCTAACATTCTTAATATCTTTCACAAAAGATAGTTTCTTAGCAACGGATTATTTCTTTTCGCTAAGATCTTTAGACATTTGTGCTTTTTTTCTTATCCTTTCTCTTGCTCTTCTTTAATCCTTGTGGGCGAATGGGAGATTCCACACCGGTTCCGTCAGCCAACGGCGTTTCTGGATTTGATGATGATGAGTATGCTCCATATGCACTAACTTTGGTTCTCTTTGAGCCTCCACTCTGTGTAGGTAGTTGGCTTCTCCATTTTTACTCCAAACGAAGCATATTCCAATGCCTCTCAAAAGTAAATTTTTTACCATAATTTGTGAAATAAAATTTATAGGTCAACTCCTTTATATCATCAGCATTCGAACCAGTCCTTATATTTCGACTAGCTTGATCGTAGCAACTGGCAAATTGTGCAACTTTCTTGTTGATCTTATACCTTCGTTTCTTACATTCAATTGCCCCCCTTTTTATGTTGGAGCTGAATTCCACACAATAATTGTGAATTTGACTCCAAAATGTTTCTCCCTTTTAGTTGGTACCAACTATAGAGTCAGTTGAAACATTCAACCATGTACTGATCAACATCTCATATTCTTTCCATTGCCAATGTTAAATACTATCTTGTCTACGATTTTTAATGTCATCTTCAGTGAGGTCGATAGCATCTAATCCAAAAGGGTTGGAAAAATATGAATATTACAAATTTGGACTAGATTGCATCGGAGTCTGAGGGGATGGGTTAGAAGAGCCACCTGTAAGAAACGCGGCTAATTAACCGATTAAGTAAATAATTAATATTGTCCAAATTAGGTTCCAAAAATTTAGAATGAGAATTTGAGGATTTAAATATGATTTTTGGATTCAGTAGGTTTTTCTGAGTCAGAAAATGTATTTTCTGTGAAAAACTGAGAAAAACTGCGAACCGGTAGTTGAACCGATTCAAGTCTACCCGGTACTATGCGAGAAATACTGAAAACAGTCAAAAATCTTAGAAAAATATTAGAAATGGAAAATCGGACGTTAATTTTAAAGGTTTGGTCCAAAGTTAGGCCAAACGTGCTAAAAATGCTAACGGGTTGAACCGTGCCCAAGTTGGGCCCAAGCCTAACATATAAATAGGTCCATTAGTGAACCTAATTCAACACACAACACTTAAACACACACACACACCAGCTGAAAGGGGAGGAGGAGAAGAAACCCCCATTGACACTATTCACTATCATCTTCTCAAGCTCATATCTTGAGCTACAGAGCTCCAATCGCTGCACCGTTTGCGGCCACGCTTCCTTGCGAAGAGCTCTATGAAACCCACCCAAGAAACTGGTAAGAAAATCACAGAATCTTCTCAGCTCTTCTCTCCAAAGTTTCAAATCCTAGGGTTTTTGATTAAGTGGAAGTTTGTGTTTTGGTTGTTTAGGTGCTACTCCTTAGTGAGAAAATGTTGGGTTCTAGCCCAAATTTCAGTGGATGAGGTAGGATTCTCAAGAACCCTAGTAAATTGATAAATTGTAAGTATTAGGTTTTGATTTATGTGAAATATGTGATATTAGCATGAGTATTGGAGCTTGTTGGTGATTGTTTGTGCTTGATTGGAGTTGATTGGTAGCTTGGATTGTGGTTGAAAGCTCAAATTGTGCTTAATTGGGGTTTTGGTTCATATTGGGAATCGGCCAAGATATGGTTTCGGTTTTCTTTATGTAATATATAATATTCATAGACACTTCGGCTAGTGACCCATATGATAGGATTGGATTATATTGATTGTTTGGTTGGTTGAGATATGATGCATAATGAATTAATGAGTTTTGACTCTTTTGATGAGATATGCTGTTAATTTTGAAAAAAATGATGTTGAAGAGAAAGGTTGAGAAAAAGTTGGTATGAATGGTGGAGTTTGATACAAAGGGTGAGTTATGATGGGAAATTGAGTTTGGAATGGTTTGAATTGGTTTTGGTTGTGTTGCAAGGAATTGAGAAATTTATGCAATTTGCTAAAAACTGATTTTTAGTAAACTTTGATGGGTCATAACTTGTGCCTCAGTTTTCAAAAGTTGTTGAAATTTGTTTAGAATTAAATTCCATAGAAAAATCTTCAAATTGATATAAAGTTTGTAAAATTTATATTTTTGTAGAAGAAGTTATGATCGTTCAAAGTTTGGTGTCAAAATCTGAAATTCTGCAAATTTACAGAATTTTGTGATTTCTGGTATGTGCGCACACACAGCCTTGTGCGCACGCACACCCCTATGAAAATTTAAACCTGTACGCACGTACAGACCTGTGCGTACGCACACGAAGGGGAAGGCTTACTGTTTAGAGCGCTAGCACAGCTTGTGCGCACATATAATCAATGGAGTTTTACAACCTATGCGCATGCACACATTGGGAAAGGCGGTCTGTTGGGGCGCTAGCACAGCTTGTGCGAGGGAGAAGAATTATGAAAAGTTGTACTTGTGCGTACACACACCCCTATGCGCACGCACACGTTTTTAAAATCCTCTTGGGCATGTGCACGCACACCCCTGTGCGTACGCACACGCCCTGTTCTATAACTTAAACTTTGTTTTTAAACTATTTCACTTTTCCAACATGTTTGTGTACTTCTATGACACCTAATTAAGACTCTTGGGCTTAATATCGGGTATTAAAACATGGGAAAGGTCTTACGAGATTTGAGTTGGTATTATTTTGAAAAATTAGAGAACGGAGGCTTAGGTTTCTGGTATACTAGTGTGGGAAATTGTGATTCACACTTTTCACAACTCCGCACAACTAACCAGCAAGTGCACTGGGTCGTCCAAGTAATACCTTACATGAGTAAGGGTCGATCCCACGGAGATTATCGGCTTGAAGCAAGCTATGGTTATCTTGTAAATCTCAGTCAGGCGGATTCAAATGGTTATGAGTATTGATAATTAAAAGTAGGGGTGTGCATAGTTCAGTTTTTCCATAAACTGAACTGAAACTGCACTAAACCATTTTAAATGGTTTAGAAACTGAACCAAACTGCTTTGTCATATAAGAAACTGGTTTTAAACCAGTTTATAATACAGTGCACCAGTTTAAACCAGTTCATAAAAATAAAACTGGTTTTAATTAAAAAAACCAGTTTAAACTGGTTTATGCCTAAAACTAGTTTTCACACCCTCTCTCTCCCTCTCTTCCTTTCCTCTCTCTTTCTCTCTCTCTCTCTCCTTCCTCTCTCTCTCTCTCTCCCCTTTTCTCTCCCTTCCCCTCTCTCTCTCCTACCCTCCTCTCTCTCTCTCTCTCTCTCTCTCTCTCTCTCCCCCTTTTCCCATTCTCTCTCTCTCCTCTCTCTCTCCTACCCCCTCTCTCTCTCCCTCCTCTTTCTCTCCCCTTCCCCTCTTTCTCTCCCCCTCTTTCTCCCCCTTCCTCTCTCTCTCTCTCTCCCCCCTTTCCCACACTCTCTCCCTTCTCTCTCCCTCTCTTCCCTTCCTCTCTCTCTCTCTCCTTCCTCTCTCTCCCCTTTTCTCTCCCTTCCCCTCTCTCTCTCCCCCTTCCTCTCTCTCTCTCTCTCTCTCTCTCCACCCACTCTCTCTCCCTATTTTCCCATTCTCTCTCCCTTCTCCTCTCTCTCTCTCCTCTCTCTCTCCTACCCCCTCTCTCTCTCTCCTTTCACTTTCTCTCTCTTCTTCCTCTCTCTCTCCACTTTCTCCCCCTCTTTCCTTTCTCTCTCCTCTTTCTCCCCCCTCTCTCCCTTCTCTCTCTCTTTCCCCCTCCTCTCTATCTCTCTCCTCTTTGTCTCCCTCCTCTCTCTCCCCTCTCTCTCTCTCTCTCCATTCTCTCTCTCCTCTCTCTCTCTCTCTCTCTCTCTCTCTCCTCTTTTTTCCTCTCCTCTCTCTCTTCTCTCCCTCCTCTCTATCTCTCTCCTCTTTGTCTCCCTCCTCTCTCTCCTCTCTCTCTCCATCCTCTCTCTCCTATCTCCTCTCTCCTCTCTCTCTCCTCTTTTTTCCTCTCCTCTCTCTCTCTCCTCTCCCTCCTCTCTCTCTCTCCCTCCCATCTCTCTCTCTCTCTCTCTCTCCTTTGCCTCTCTCTCTCCCTTTCCCTTCCCGTCTCACTTCCTCTCTCTCTCCTCTTTTTCCCCCCTCTCTCCCTTCTCTCTCTCTTTTCCCCTCTCTCTCTCCATCCTCTCTCTCTCATCTCTCCTCTCTCTCTCTCTCTCTCTCTCTCCGTCTCTCTTCTTATCTCTCTCTCTCTCTTCTCTCTCTCCTTTCCCTCTCTCACTCTCCCTCTCCCTTCCCGTCTCTCTTCCTCTCTCTCTCCTCCTCTTTCTCCCTCTCCTCTCTCTTCCTCTCTATTCCCCTTTCTTTCTCTCTCTCTCTCCCTCCCCTCTCTCCCCCTCCCATCTCTCTTCGTCTTTCTCTCTCTCTCTCTTTCTCTCTCTCTCTCGTCCCTTCTCTCTTCTTCTTCTCTCTCTCTCTCTCTCTCTCTCTCTCTCTCTCTCCCTTATTTTCCTCGCTCTCCCTTTTTTTCTCTCTCTCTCTCCTCTCCCTCCTCTCTCTCTCCCCCTCTTTCTTCCTCTCTCTCTCCTTCTCCTCTTTCTTACCCTCCTCTCTCTCTCTTTTTTCTCTCGCTCTCTCTCCATGTCTTTCCTTTTTCTCCCCTCTCCCTTGCTCTCCCTCCCTTCCCCCATCTCTCTCTCTCTCTCTCTCCTATTTTGTTTCTCTCTCTCTTCCTCTTTTCTCTCTCTCTCCCATTTTGTTTCTCTCTCTCTCTCTCTTCCTCTTTCTCTCTCTCTCTCTCTCCTTTTTTTTCTTTTCTCTCTCCTATTTCTCTCCCCCCCTTTCCTTATTTCTCTCTCTCTTTCTCCTCTTTCTTTCCTTCCCTTCCTTTCTCTCTTTTCTCTTTCTCTCTCAACCTTCTCTCACTCTATATCCCTCTTCTCTCTCTCCCCCTCTTTTCTCCAAAATAAGAGAGAGAGAAGGTTGAGAGAGAAAGAAAAGAGGGGGAGAATAGAGAGAGAGAAGGGAGAAAGAGAGAGAGAAGAGAGAAAGAGAGAGAGAGAGAGGGATATAGAGTGAGAGAAGGTTGAGAAAGAAAGAGAAAAGAGAGAAAGGAATGGAAGGAAAGAAAGAGGAGAAAGAGAGAGAGGAGGGCAAAGAAAGAGAGAGAAGAGGAGAGAGAAATAAGGGAAGGGGGAGAGAGAAATAGGAGAGAGAGAGAGAGAGAGAGAGAGAGAGAAAGAGGAAGAGAGAAGGGAGGGAGAGAGAGAAAGGAGGGAGAGGAGAGAGAAAGAAAATGGGAGAGGGAAAAGAGGGAGAGAGAGAGAAACAAAATGGGAGAGAGAGAGAGAGAGAGAGAGAGAGAGAGAAGGGGGAAGGGAGGGAGAGCAAGGGAGAGGGGAGAAAAAGGAAAGACATGGAGAGAGAGCGAGAGGAAAAAGAGAGAGAGAGGAGGGTAAGAAAGAGGAGAAGGAGAGAGAGAGAGGAAGAAAGAGGGGGAGAGAGAGAGGAGGGAGAGGAGAGAGAGAGAGAGAGAGAAAAAATGGGAGAGCGAGAAAAATGAGGGAGGAAGGGAGAGAAAGAGAGAGAGAGAGAGAGAGAGAGAGAGAGAGAGAGAGAGAAGAAGAGAGAAGGGACGAGAGAGAGAGGAAAGAATTGGGAAAGAGTGGGAGAGGAGGGAAAGGAGAGAGAGAGAGAGAGAGAGAGAGAGAGAGAGAGAGAGACGAAGAGAGATGGGAGGGGGAGAGAGGGGAGGGAGAGGAGAGAGAGAAAGAAAGGGGAAGAGAGGGGGAGAGAGGAGAGGGAGAAAGAGGAGGAGAGAGAGAGAGGAAGAGAGACGGGAATAATTAAAAGATAAATAAACATAAAATAAAATAAAGTTACTTATGTAATTCATTGGTGAGAATTTCAGATAAGCGTTTGGAGATGCTTTGTTGCTTCTGAACCTCTGCTTTGCTATTGTCTTCTTCCAATCATGCATGCTCCCTTCCATGGCAAGCTATCGGATCTTCTCAGTGAAAATGGTCCTCTATGGTTTCTGCACGGCTAATCAACTATCGGATTTCTCGTCTCGGAGGAAAAATACCAGGCACAGCTACCGCATGGCTAATCATCTGTCGGTTCTTGCTAGCGTTGGAATAGGATTCATTGATCCTTTTACACACTGTCACTCCACCCAACATTCACAGGTTTGAAGCTCGTCACAGTCATTCCTTCCCAGATCCTACTCGGAATACCACAGACAAGGTTTAGACTTTTCGGATCTCAGGAATGGCTGCCAATGGTTCCAGCCTATACCACAAAGATACTAATCTCACGGACTTGGTCCGTGTATTAGATACCCAAGAGATACGCACTAAAGCTGTCGCCCAATGACTATGTTGAGCTCAGATAGAACGGGAGTGGTTGTCAGGCACGCATTCATAGAATTGAGAATAATGAAGAGTGTCACGGATCATATCATTCTCCAGATTGAAGTACGAGTGAGTATCTTAGAATAAAATCAAGCGTGATTGAATAGAAAAATAGTAGTAATTGCATTAATTCATGAAGAACAGCATAACTTCACACCTTAATCTATGGGTGTAGAAACTCCACCGTAGAAAATACATAAGTGAAAATAGTCTAGGCATGGCCGAATGGCCAGCCTCTCCAAACATGAAATATGGCATAAAGCTCCCTAAGTATAATAGTAAAAAGTGCAATTTATACTAAACTAGTAACATAGGTTTACAGAAAATGAGTAACTAAGTGCAGATAGTGCAGAAATCCACTTCCGGGGCCCACTTGGTGTGTGCTTGGGCTGAGCATTGAAGCTTTCACGTACATAGGCCATCCTTGGAGTTAAACGCCAGCTTGGGTGCCAATTTGGGCGTTCGACTCCAGTTTTGGTGCCAGTTATGGCGTTTTACTCCAGAAAGGGTTCTCAGGTGGGCGTTTGAATGCCAGTTTGGGCCATCAAATCTCGGACAAAGTATGGACTATTATATATATGCTGGAAATCCCAAGATGTCTACTTTCTAACGTAATTGAGAGCGCGCCAATTGGACTTCTGTAGCTCCAGTAAATCCATTTCGAGTGCAGGAGGGTCAGAATCCAACAGCATCTGCAGTCCTTTTTCAGCCTCTGAATCAGATTTTTGTTCAGGTCCCTCAATTTCAGCCAGAAAACACCTGAAATTACAGAAAAACACACAAACTCATAGTAAAGTCCAGAAATGTGATTTTTGCATAAAAACTAATAAAAATATAATAAAAAATAACTAAAACATACTAAAACGTATGTAAAAATAATGCCAAAAAGGGTATAAATTATCCGCTCATCACAACACCAAACTTAAATTGTTGCTTGTCCCCAAGCAACTAAAGACAAAATAGGATAAAAAGAAGAAAAAATACAATAAATCTCAAAAATATCAATGAAGATTAGTTTTGATTAGATGAGCGAGACTTGTAGCCTTTTAGCTTCTGAACAGTTTTGGCATCTCATTTTATCCTTTGAAGTTCAGAATGGTTGGCATCCATAGGAACTTAGAATTCAGATAGTGTTATTGATTCTCCTAGTTCAGTATATTGATTCTTGAACACAGCTACTTTATGAGTCTTGGCCGTGACCCTAAGCATTTTGTTTCCAGTATTACAACCAGTATTACCAACGGATACATAAATGCCACAGACACATAATTGGGTGAACCTTTTCAAATTGTGACTCAACTTTGCTAGAGTCCCCAGTTAGAGGTGTCCATAGCTCTTAAGCACACTCTTTTTACTTTGGACCACGACTTTAACCGCTCAGTCTCAAGCTTTTCACTTGACACCTTCACGCCACAAGCACATTGTTAGGGACAGCTTGATTTAGCCGCTTAGGCCAGGATTTTATTCCTTTGGGCCCTCTTATCCATTAATGCTCAAAGCCTTGGATCCTCTTTACCCTTGCCTTTTGGTTTAAAGGGTTATTGGCTTTTTCTGCTTTCTTTTTCTTTTTCTTTTGTTCTTTACTTTTTGCCCCCTTTTTTTTCCGCAAGCTTTGCTTTTCACTGCTTTTTCTTGCTTCAAGAATCAATTTTATGATTTTTCAGATTATCAATAACATTTCTCCTTTTTCATTATTCTTTCAAGAGCCAACAATTTTAACATTCATGAACAACAAATTTAAAAATATGCATTGTTCAAGCATTCATTCAAAACATAAAAAGTATTACCACCACATTAAAATAATTAAACTAATTTCAAGATAAAATTCAAAATTCATGTACTTCTTGTACTTTTGCAAATAAAAGCATTTTTTATTTAAGAAAGGTGATGGATTCATAGGACATTCATAGCTTTAAGATATAGACACTTAAACACTAATGATCATGTAATAAAGACACAAACATAGACAAAATATAAATCATATAATTCAAAAAATAGAAAAATAAAAACAAGGAAATTAAAGAACGGGTCCACCTTAGTGATGGCGGCTAGTTCTTCCTCTTGAAGATCTTATTGAGTGCTTGAGCTCCTCTATGTCTCTTCCTTGCCTTTGTTTCTCATCTCTTATGGCCTTTTGGTCCTCTCTGATTTTATGTAGGATGATGGAGTGCTCTTGGTGCTCCATCCTTAGTTGCCCCATGTTGGAACTCAATTCTCCTAAGGAGGTGTTGATTTGCTCCCAATAGTTTTGTGAAGGAAAGTGCATCCCTGGAGGCATCTCAGGGATTTCTTGATGAGGAATTTCCTCATGCTCTTGTTGAGGTCCATGAGTGGGCTCTCTTGTTTGCTCCATCCTCTTCTTAGTGATGGGCTTGTCTCCTTCAATGATGATGTCTTCCTCTATGACAATTCCAACTGAATTGCATAGGTTACAGATGAGATGAGGGAAGGCTAACCTTGCCAAAGTAGAGGGCTTGTCTGCCACCTTATAGAGTTCTAGAGGTATGATCTCATGAACTTCTACTTTCTCTCCATTCATGATACTATGGATCATGATAGCCCGGTCTATTGTAACTTCAGACCGGTTGCTAGTAGGAATGAGAGAGCGTTGGATAAACTCCAACCATCCCCTAGCCACGGGTTTGAGGTCAAGCCTTCTTAGTTGAACCGGCTTGCCTCTTGAGTCTCTCTTCCATTGAGCTCCTTCCATACAGATGTCCATGAAGACTTGGTCCAACCTTTGATCAAAATTGACCCTTCTAGTGAAAGAATGAGGATCTCCTCTCATCATTGGTAAGTTAAATGCCAACTTCACATTTTCCGGACTGAAATCCAAGTAATTCTCCCGAACCATTGTGAGCCAATTCTTTGGGTTGGGGTTCATACTTTGATCATGGTTCTTAGTGATCCATGCATTGGCATAGAGCACTTGAACTATTAAGATTCTAACTTGTTGGATTGGGTTGGTGAGAGTTTTCCAACCTTTTCTTCGAATCTCACGTCGGATCTCCGGATATTCACTCTTTTTTAGCATGAAGGGGACCTCGGAGATCACCTTTTTCCTGGCCACAACTTCATAGAAGTGTTCTTGATGGACTTTTGAGATGAATCTCTCCATCTCTCATGACTCAAAGGTGGAAGCAATTGCCTTCCCTTTCCTCTTTCTAGAGGTTTCTCCGGTCTTAGGTGCCATTAATGGTTATGGAAAAACAAAAAAAACCAGAGCTTTTTCCACACCAAACTTAAAAGGTTTGCTCGTCCTCGAGCAAAAGAAGAAAGAAAGGAGTAGAAGAAGAAGAAATGGAGGAGATGGAGGGTAGTGTGGGTTTCGGCCAAGGGGGAAAGAATTGTTTGTGATGTGTGAAAGTGAAGGTAGTGAGGAGGGGTATTTATAGGGTAGGAGAGAGAGGGAATTCGATCATGAAGGGGTGGGTTTGGGAGGAAAATGGTTTGAATTTGAATGATGAGGTAGGTGGGGTTTATGATGGATGGATGTGAGTGATGAAGAGAATATGCGGAAGAGGGTAGGATATGATAGGTGAATGGTGTTTGGGAAAGAGGTATTGATGTGATTGGTCAAGAGTATTTGAGAAAGAGTGTTATGGAAAGGTGTGAAGAGGAGAGAAGAAGAGTTCGGGTAGGTGGGGATCCTGTGGAGTCCACAAATCCTGAGGTGTCAAGGAATTTTGCTCCCTACACCATTCTGGCGTTCAAACGCCCTCAGTGTGCCAATTCTGGCATTAAACGCCAGCTCTGCTACCTTTCCTGGCATTAAACGCCAGTCTGCTGCCCCTTTCTGGCATTTAACGCCAGCCAGACACCCTTTTCTGGCGTTAAACGCCTAGAGTGCTGCTCATTCTGGCATTTAACGCCCAGAATGCTGTCAGGCTGGGCGTTAAACGCCCATTCTGCTATCCTTACTGGCGTTTAAATGCCAGTAAGCCTGTCCTCCAGGGTGTGCTATTTTTGATTTTTTCTTTAGTTCTGCAGTTGTTTTTATGACTTCACATGATCATCAACCTAAAGAAAACATAAAATAGCAATGGAAAATAAATAAATATAATTAAATAACATTGGGTTGCCTCCCAATAAGCGCTTCTTTATTGTCAATAGCTTGACAGTGAGCTCTTAGAGAGCTTCACAGAGACTCAGAGCTTAATGGTGGACTTCCAACACCAAATATAGAAGTTGAGTGTGGGGGCTCTGTTTGACTCTGTATTGAGAGAAGCTTTTCATGCTTCCTCTCCATGGTTACAGAAGAAGATCCTTGAGCCTTAAACACAAGGTAGTCCTCATTCAGTTGCAGGACTAACTCTCCTCTGTCCACATAAATCACAGCTTTTGCTGTGGCTAGGAAGGGTCTTCCAAGGATAATGGATTCATCCTCTTCCTTCCCAGTGTCTAGGATTATGAAATCAGCAGGGATGTACAGGTCTTCAACCTTCACTAAGACATCCTCTACAACTCTATAAGCCTGTTTCCTTGATTTGTCTGCCAACTCTAATAAGAATTTAGCAGCTTGTACCTCAAAGATCCCTAGTTTCTCTATTACAGAGAGTGGCATGAGGTTTATACCTGACCCCAGGTCACGCAAAGCCTTCTTAATGGTCATGGTGCCTTTGGTACAAGGTATTAAGAACTTTCCGGGATCCGGTTTCTTTTGAGGTAATTTCTATTGAACCAAGGCATTCAGTTCATTGATGAGCAATGGAGGTTCATCCTCCCAAGTCTCATTACCAAATAACTTGGCATTAAGCTTCATGATTGCTCCTAGATATTGAGCAACTTGCTCTTCAATAATATCTTCATCCTCTTCAGAGGAAGAATACTCATCAGAGCTCATGAATGGCAACAGTAAGTTCAATGGAATCTCTATGGTCTCTATATGAGCCTCAGATTCCTTTGGTTCCTCATTAGGGAACTCCTTAGTGGTCAGTGGACATCCATGGAGGTCTTCCTCATTGGAAATCACTGCCTCTTCCTCCTCTACAGGTTCGGCCATGTTGGACATATTGATGACCTTGCACTCTCTTTTTGGATTCTCTTCTGTATTGCTTGGGAGAGCACTAGAAGGGATTTCAGTAACTCTTTTACTCAGCTGACCAACTTGTGCCTCCAAATTTCTGATGGAGGACCTTGTTTCAGTCATGAAACTGAGAGTGGTCTTAGATAGATCAGAGACTATGGTTGCTAAGTCAGAGAGGTTCTGATTAGAATTCTCTGTCTGTTGCTCAGAAGATGATGGAAAAGGCTTGCTATTGCCAAACCTATTTCTCCCACCATTATTATTATTGAAGCCTTGATTAGGATTTTACTGCTCTTTCCATGAGAAATTAGGATGATTCCTCCATGAAGGATTGTAAGTGTTTCCATATGATTCTCCTGTGTAATTCACCTCTTCCATTGCAGGATTCTCAGGGTCATAAGCTTCTTCTTCAGAGGAAGCTTCTTTAGTACTGCTGGATACAGCTTGCATTCCAGTCAGACTCTGAGAAATCATATTGACTTGCTGAGTCAATATTTTGTTCTGAGCCAATATGGCATTCAGAGTATCAATCTCAAGAATTTCTTTCTTCTGAGTCATCCCATTATTCACAGGATTTCTTTCAGAAGTATACATGAATTGGTTATTTCAACCATTTTCAATGAGTTCCTGGGCTTCTGCAGGCGTCTTCTTTAGATGAAGAGATCCACCAACAGAGTAATCCAATGACATCTTGGACAATTCAGACAGACCATCATAGAATATACATAGGATGCTCCATTCTGAAAGAATATCAAAAGGACACTTTCTGATCAATTGCTTGTATCTTTCCCAAGCTTCATAGAGGTATTCACCTTCCTTCTGTCTGAAGGTTTGGACTTCCACTCTAAGCTTGCTCAACTTTTGAGGTGGAAAGAATTTGGCCAAGAAAGTATTGACCAACTTTTCCCAAGAGTTCAGGCTTTCTTTAGGTTGTGAGTCCAACCATGTCCTAGCTCTGTCTCTTACAGCAAAGGGGAAAAGCATAAGTCTGTAGACCTCGGGATTAACCCCATTGGTCTTGACAGTGTCACAGATTTGCAAGAATTCAGCTAAGAACTGATGAGGATCTTCCAATGGAAGTCCATGAAAGTTGCAATTCTGCTGCATTAGAGAAACTAATTGAGGCTTAAGCTCAAAGTTGTTTGCCCTAATTGCAGGAATTGAGATGCTTCTTCCATAGAAGTCAGAAGTTGGTGCAGTAAAGTCACCAAGCACCTTCCTTGCATCTCTACCATTGTTATTGGGTTCGGCCATGTCTTCTTCTTTTTCGAAAATTTTTGGAAGGTCCTCTCCAGAGTGTTGTGTTTTAGCTTCTCTTAGCTTTCTCTTCAGAGTCCTTTCAGGTTCAGGATTAGCTTCAACAAGAATGTCCTTATCCCTATTTCTGCTCATAAAAAAAAGAAGAGAATAGAAAAGAAGAGAAATCCTCTATCTCACAGTATAGAGATTCCTTTATTTAAGCAGAAGAATGGAAGAATAGAAGAATGAGGTCGAGAGGGAATAAGAAGAAGTCAAACACAGAGAAAGGGAGAGGGTTCGAATTTAAAGAAGAGAGATGTTAGTGAATAAATAAAAGAAATAGAAAGAGATAAGAGAGAAGGAGAATTCGAAATTTAAAATAAAATAAAAATATTTTTGTTTTTATTTTAATTATTAGTTAGAATTCGAAATTATTAAAAGAAATAAAATAAAATTAAAATTTAAAACAATTAGTTAATTAAAAAGAATTTTGAAAAAGTGGTGAGGGGTTTTCGAAAATTAGAGAGAGAAAAGTAGATAGCTGGTTTTGAAAAAGATAAGAAATAGTAAACTTTTAAAATTAAAACAAACAAGTGAAAACAAACACTTGAAAAATCCCACTTGACTTGTTTGTTAATTGAAAAAGATTTGAAAATAAATTTTGAAAAGATGAGAGGTTAGAAAAAGATTTTGAAATTAAGTTTTGAAAAAGATATGATTGAAATTAATTTTGAAAAAGATTTGAAAAGGAAGTTAAAAAGATTTGATTTTTGAAATTAAAGTTGATTACTTGACTAACAAGAAACTAAAAGATATGATTCCAGAATTTAAAGATTGATCCTTTCTTAATAGGCAAGTAACAACTTGCAAATTTTTGACTCAAAACGTTAAATATTAGTAATAATTTCGAAAAATATGAAATACAAATAAGAGAAATATTTTGAAAATCAATTTTGGAGAATTTTCGAAAAACATGAAAGAAAAATGAAAAGGATTTGATTTTGAAAAAGATTTGAAAAGATAGAATTTTTAATTTGAAATTTTGACTTGACTAACAAGAAACAACTAAATTTAAAACTTTTGACTAAATCAACCCAAAATTTCGAAATTTATGAGTAAAATAAGGGAAAGATATTATTTTTTATTTTTAAATTTTTAATGAGGATAGAAAAAAATGACAAAATGACACAAAACATAAAAGTTTAAGATCAAAACAAAAAATGCATGCAAGAACACTTTGAATGTCAAGATGAACACCAAAAATACTTTGAAGATCATAATGAACATCAAGAACATATTTTTGAAAACTTTTCAAGAAAAGAAAGACATGCAAGACACCAAACTTAGAACTTTTTAATGTTTAGACACTAATAATTAAAAATTGCACAAGAAAAACAAGAAAAGACACAAAACAAGAAAAATTAAAGATCAAACAAGGAAAATCATCAAGAACAACTTGAAGATCAAAGAAGAACACAATGCATGAATTTTCGAATATTTAAGAAAATTAAAAAGATGCAATTGACACCAAACTTAAAATTTGACACTAGACTCAAACAAGAAACACAAAATTTTTGGTTTTTTGTGGTTTTATTAAGTTTTTTTTTTGTATATTTTCGAAATTATTTTGGCAAAAGAAAATAGAGATACAAAATTTTTAATAAGAATTCTGGGATTCATGCAATGTTAGTCTAAAGCTTCGGTCCAAAAGAATTAGACATGGCTAAATGGTCAGCCAAGCTTTAGCAGAGCATTACATACAACAGCCAAATTGATGGGAACCAAAAGGCTCCTGCAAAGATAAGTGAAAACCTCAGTCCAAAAGATTAGACATGGCTTAACAGCCAGCCAGGCTTCAACATATCTCATGAAATTCTAGAATTCATTCTTAAAAATTCTGAAGAACAATTTTTTTTTTGAATTTTTCGAAAACTGAAAAATTTTTTTGTATTTTTTTGAAAATAAAAAATAAAAAAATAAAAAGCTTAAACATAAAATAAAATTACCTAATCTAAGCAACAAGATGAACCGTTAGTTGTCCAAACTCGAACAATCCCCGGCAACGTCGCCAAAAACTTGGTGTGGGAAATTGTGATTCACACTTTTCACAACTCCGCACAACTAACCAGCAAGTGCACTGGGTCGTCCAAGTAATACTTTACGTGAGTAAGGGTCGATCCCACAGAGATTGTTGGCTTGAAGCAAGCTATGGTTATCTTGTAAACCTCAGTCAGGCGGATTCAAATGGTTATGAGTATTGATAATTAAAAGATAAATAAACATAAAATAAAATAAAGTTACTTATGTAATTCATTGGTGAGAATTTCAGATAAGCGTTTGGAGATGCTTTGTTGCTTCTGAACCTCTGCTTTCCTATTGTCTTCCAATTATGCATGCTCCCTTCCATGGCAAGTTGTAGGATCCTCTCAGTGAAAATGGTCCTCTACGGTTTCTGCACGGCTAATCAACTGTCGGATCCTGCTAGCATCGGAATAGGATCCATTGATCCTTTTGTACACTGTCACTTCACCCAACATTCACAGGTTTGAAGCTCGTCACAGTCATCCATTCCGAAATCCTACTCGGAATACCACAGACAAGGTTTAGACTTTTTGGATCTCAGGAATGACAGCCAATGGTTCTAGCCTATACCACAAAGATACTAATCTCACGGACTTGGTCCGTTTATTAGATACCCAAGAGATACGCACTCAAGCTGTCGCCCAATGACTATGTTAAGCTCAGATAGAACGGGAGTGGTTGTCAGGCACGCGTTCATAGAATTGAGAATAATGATGAGTGTCACGGATCATATCATTCTCCAGATTGAAGTACGAGTGAGTATCTTAGAATAGAATCAAGCGTGATTGAATAGAAAAACAGTAGTAATTGCATTAATTCATGAAGAACAGCAGAACTCCACACCTTAATCTATGGGGTGTAGAAACTCCACTGTAGAAAATACATAAGTGAAAATAGTCTAGGCATGGCCAAATGGCCAGCCACTCCAAATGTGAAATATGGCATAAAGCTCCCTAAGTATAATAGTAAAAAGTGCTATTTATACTAAACTAGTAACTTAGGTTTACAGAAAATGAATAACTAGGTGCAGATAGTGCAGAAATCCACTTCTGGGGCCCACTTGGTGTGTGCTTGGACTGAGCATTGAAGCTTTTATGTGCATAGGCCATCCTTGGAGTTAAACGCCAGCTTGGGTGCCAGTTTGGGCGTTTAACTCCAATTTTGGTGCCAGTTCTGGCGTTTTACTCCAGAAAATGGTCTCAAGTGGGCGTTTGAACGCCAGTTTGGGCCATCAAATCTCGGGCAAAGTATGGACTATTATATATTGCTGGAAAGCCCATGATGTCTACTTTCCAAAGCAATTAAGAGCACGCCAATTGGGTTTCTGTATCTCCAGAAAATCTATTTCGAGTGCAGGAGGGTCAGAATCCAACATCATCTTCAGTCCTTTTTCAGCCTCTGAATAAGATTTTTGCTCAGGTCTCTCAATTTCAGCCAAAAAATACCTAAAATTATAGAAAAGCACAAAAACTCATAGTAAAGTCCAAAAATGTGATTTTTGCATAAAAACTAATAAAAATATAATAAAAATTAACTAAAACATATTAAAAACTATGTAAAAACATTGCCAAAAAGGGTATAAATTATCCGCTCATCATGTACTGAGGATGGGTTTAGTGGATTGAGAAGAGCGAAAGATGTATGAATTGAGAAAGTGATGAACTAACGAGTTCGGAATGAAAATGTTGAATTGACAGTGGTTGAGATGAGTCGAGGACTCGGAAAGAGATGATGGATCCATGATATACTGAAAATGTTTTCTGAAAAACCACTGATGTATCATTTTATATTGAGATTGTTGACACGCGCGCCCGGCAGGGATGGTGGTTAATCCCGCCTGTCGAGGTAGCGGCGGCGGCATAAGGACGGTGGTTAATCCCGCTTACGTTGAGATGTGAGGTCTGTGGCAAGAGTATCCCGCTCGCATCCCTTCGGGTCAATAGAGTGTGCAGGCACAAAATCCTGGACGGTGATCCGAGCACCATATTTCGGGGGTTCCAATGATGACTCCGAAGGGCGACATCTCCATGGAGATGTGTTGGGTTGGCAGTTGAACTGACAATGTGATATTACAACCAATAGGACAGGCATTCATCATGTGCATCTTCTACCTGTTTGTTTGCTTTTCCGACTTGTAATTATATGCCTAAATTGTATAACATGTCTACTTGCTTACTTGAATTACCTGCCTTATATGCTTCTACTTGTGTTTTACTTGCATTGATTTTACTTGTGCTTTCTACTGGGATTGAGGAGGTTCGGAAGGCGGTGGCGATGGAATTGCATGGGGGATAGGTTGGTGAAGGCTGTGGGACAGCGGAGGACTGTTAGACTAGAAAATCCCTTAAGTTAGATTGCCCCTTAAGTATGTTAAGCTTTTAAGTTATGTTAAGGTTTTATATATGCTTTACTATTTCTAGTTATGTCTTAAGATTGAATCTTGTGATGGATATGAAGTCTAGGATTGCCTTTGGCATCCCAGGGCCTTATATCTTACATCACTGGGCATTGTTACCATACTGAGAACCTCCGGTTCTCATACCATATTTTTGTTGTATTTTTTAGATGCAGGTCGCAACCCACCTCGGTAAGTTGTTTGGATGGTGACAGAAGCGGAGGATCATGATACTTTTTGGAGTCTTTTTGATTATTTTGTTTACATTCTCTCACTTTTGTATCTCGCTTTTGCCTAGAGGCTTGTATTGAGAGAGAAAAACTTGTATAAGCTATTTTAAACTTCAGATTCTGTTTTGTCTTTACATATGGCTAGCCGGCTTAAACTCTACGAGCCGTGGCTAGATTTTTATGATATTATACTCTTATCTTTTGTTATATTATATTTATATCTTGTGCTTTAATTTAGTAGCTCCGTTAGTACGTTTTGCATTTTTCACATCCTGTTTTTGAGCTATGTCCTTCATCGGGCTTCTAGATTATATTAATTCCTTCTATATAGTATATGTATGAGCTTAGAACTATCGTAACCTTTGATTAACCTTTGCTTTACGGCGTGAATTAAGGCTTAGGCTAATTAGGGTGTTATATTTAGTGGTATCAGAGCAGTTCGTCCTCGTGAGCCCGAGGGATGGACCGATTGTACTTCATTGCATACTCTGTGTGTCTTTTCTTTGATGCTATTAGGTTATCTACTTGATATTGCGTAGCATGCTTGTTTGTGAGTGCCTGTTTGGGATAATTGAAGCACTAGGCTTTTGATATTGAGACTGATCACCTTGAGATCGATTGTTTGGTGTAGACAGGAACCCTAATGGCCACTCACGGACGAGGTCGTACACGTTCACGAGCCGAGAGTAGAAACACGCAACCGGCCGATAACCATGCCGAATTTATAGCGGCGATGGCGAATCTTGCAAACACCATGGAGGCTAATGCTGCTGCGACTCTGCAAGCTGTGCAGAGGTTAGGCCAACCGGCTGGGAATGGAAAGGGGAATGGCGAAGGAAACACGAATGATAATATTGAAGGGAACGGTGATAACATGGGAGGTGCTCCGATGACCTTGGCGACTTTCCTCAAGGTTTATCCGCCAAATTTCAGAGGATAGACTAACCCTACAGAAGTGGACAACTTGTTCCAAGCCATGGAGCGTGCTTTATAGGTGCAGCATGTTCCGAATAATCAATATGTGGAATTTGCTGCTTATTAGCTTCTGGGAGAAGCCCAACATTGGTGGCAAGCCGAGTGCCGCTTGCTACAGCTTCAAAATGCTGACGTTCCTTGGGATATATTCCAAACGGCCTTCTATAGAAAGTATTTTTCTGAGTCTGCAAGGGAAGCGAAGGAGATGAAACTTATGCAGCTGAAGCAAGGTTCCTTGTCTGTGGCAGATTATACTAGCAAATTTTAGGAGCTTTGTAGGTTTTCTAAGGTATGTTAGAGTTCCTTGTCTGTGGCAGATTATACTAGCAAATTTGAGATTGTTAGGTATTTGGAGTTTGAGACAAGTTTTGTAAGTAATTGAAAAAAGAGTTGAGTTAGTTTGGATTGATTTTTTCGAACAAAAAATAATAGCAGTAGAATTTGATTTCATAAACTTTGAAAGAAGATGTAGAAGAGTAGAAGAAAGTGTGAGAATAGAAGTGTATGTAAGTAGTATATATAGAGTAACAAAATATTAATTTATTAATAATAACGATAACATATTAAACGGCTAATTTTGCAACGGCTAGTTTTGTAATGTGGTTAGCATTTCAAATTTCATAAATAAAAATAAACAACTCACTAAAAATTTATTTTATAATGTGTAAAAAATTAAATTTTTTTATGTAAATAAATTTAATTAATTATAATTTAATATAATAATATAAATAATATTTAATATTTAATATAATTATTTATATTAATTATGATTTAAATTATTAATTAAAATAGAGATATAATTAATTATTATAATTATTAATAAATTAAATATGATTTAATTATTTTATATAATTATTATAATAATTATATAAAATAATTAAATCATATTTAATTTATTAATAATTAATTATATACATAAAGTATAATATATATAACGTTAATACATCTAACGGTCAGCTCATATATGTATATAAAGTATTAATTTTAATAACAAAATATTATTTATTTTTTTAATTTAATAAACCAATGTTTATAGCCAATGAATTATAGTTCAAATGGCATAGTCTCTCTATACTCATTTAAGAGGTTGAGGTTTGAATCTCCCTATCTTTAGTTAAAAAAAAAAACAAATGTCTATATATTATTGGTTAAATTAAAAAAAAGAGAGTCCCTTTAAAAGGGCTTCTATTGCTTTGAAACACGTGAAGAAACTTTCTTTCTGTTTATTTCAACGATAGGCCATCATCTTTTACTAACACATAGTGAATGAGGTTTCAAATTCTTTTACCATTGAAATTGCTCTAACGGTGCCAAACAGATAGCTCATCCTATTCCATCCGACCTATCCCGACTCGGTAAAGCCTGCTCAAAAAAGGATGGATCGACTCTCCTGCCGAAATAAAACAGACTGAAAATGCTAACCCGCCATACTTTATGACAAGTTGGCAAGTTAACTCTTTTTTAAAAATCAATTAAAATTAATTTAAAAATAATAATAATAATAAATCAAATAAAAAATACATTATAAAATATAAAATATCTCAAAAATGCATATGTTTATTTTTTTTTTGGTGACTAAAAATGCATATGTTTATAAATAATATATTAAGTTTATTTATTGAAAAAAAAGCCCAACAACATTAGCCTTATTATATATATAGAGTAATAGGATAAATAAATTTTAAGTATATAATTTTTTTAAATAAAACTAAATTATATTTTATATCTTTAATTAATTAACTTTTATATATAAAAAAGCATTAACTTTTTATGAATTGTAAATCTTAATTTTATTTTTATAATTATATATATTTATTTAATTATAACTAGATCAATATATATGTTAAACAAATAATCTACTGATTGAATTAGTGATCCAATGATTCAATATTTTAATTAGATTAATTATAGATTTAATTTTAATAAATAAAATTAAAATCCTATAACATACATTGAAAAGAAGGTTATTCCCATAGTGAAATTTCTACGTGTCATCTTCTAGGTTCATTCTCAATTTCTTGAAAAAAAGGTTATTCCCATAGTGAAATTTCTACGTGTCATCTTTCAGGTTCATTCTCAATTTCTAACATGTGTGTTTTCTGATATGTGTGTTTATCCATTAAAATTTCCATGCCTTCAGTCATTAATATCATGACTTTTATTACCATAATAACACCTGCATCAAACTATTTTCATTACACCATATTTTTTATGACTGCATCTGAGTTTTTTATCCTCCTTTTCCAGTTTGCTTTATAGTTTATATGTACATATAACCTGAAATTTTCAAATTTCAAAATTTGAATTCAAAATCAAAATTAAAAAAGTGATTCTCTCCATTCTTTTTTTTCAGTTTTATCTCTTCCTCCTCTTCTTTGGTTCTTCTCCTTCTTCACCTTCAGTTCCTCTTCCTTTTTTCTCCTACGTTCACTGATTCTATTTTTGTAAAATCTTCTTCTTTTTCTATCTTCCCTAATTTAAGTTGGAGGTGGAGATTATTGAGTTCATGTACGCACCAAGGCAAAGTTAAGGCAGTGGATGAGGTTGTGAAAGCTATGGTGGTGGATCATAATATGGCGGTGGTGTTGCAGTGAGTGCAGTGGAGTTTGTGGTGGTCATCGATGATGTGGTGATGGATACGAAGGAGGAAGCGGCGGAAGAGAGCAAATCGATAAAAAGTACTGAGTCACCCGGCCACAGAGAGCACAACAGCGATATGATATTTTTATATTTTTCTCTATCTTTCTATCCAAGTTATTTCTCGTATTCGTCTTCATTTTCAATACGTTCCTGATGTCTGTTCTTTTACATTTTTTCAAATTTTAATTCCAACTAAATCTGCATGTAATTTAAAATTAAAATTTGAATTTTAAATATGCACAACCTTATCAAGTATTCAATCTATCTCTCAGATAATTAATGAGCGGATAATTTATACGCTTTTTGGCATTATTTTTAGTATGTTTTTAGTAGAATCTAATTACTTTTAGGGGTGTTTTTAATAGATTTTATGTTAAATTCACATTTCTGGACTTTACTATGAGTTTGTATGTTTTTCTGTGATTTCAGGTATTTTCTGGCTGAAATTGAGGGACTTGAGCAAAAATCAGATTCAGAGGTTGAAAAAGGACTGCTGATGCTGTTGGATTCTAACCTCCCTGCACTCAAAGTGGATTTTCTGGAGCTACAGAACTCGAAATGGCGCGCTTCCACTTGCGTTGGAAAGTAGACATCCAGGGCTTTCCAGCAATGTATGATAGTCCATACTTTGGCCAAGAATAGACGATGTAAACGGGGGTTCAACACCAGCTTTCTACCCAAATCTGGCGTCCAGCGCCAGAAAAGGAGCCAAAACCAGAGTTGAACGCCCAAACTGGCACAAAAGCTGGCGTTCAACTCCAAGGAGGACCTCTGCACGTGCAACACTTAAAGCCCAGCCTAAGCACACACCAAGTGGGCCCCAGAAGAGGATTTATGCATCAATTACTTACTTCTGTAAACCCTAGTGACTAGTTTATTATAAATAGGACCTCTTACTATTGTATTTGACATCTTTGGACGCCTGGTTCTTAGATCAGAGGGGCTGGCCATCTCGGCCATGCCTGGACCTTCACTTATGTATTTTCAAACGGTAGAGTTTCTACACTCCAGAGATTAAGGTGTGGAGCTCTGCTGTTCCTCAAAGATTAATGCAAAGTACTTCTGTTTTCTATTCAATTCATCTTATTTCGCTTCTAAGATATCCATTCGCACCCAAGAACGTGATGAAGGTGATGATTATGTGTGACGCTCATCATCCTTCTCCCTTATGAACGCGTGCCTGACAAACACTTCTGTTCTACATGAATTAAGCTAGAATGAATATCTCTTAGATCTCCTAACCAGAATCTTCGTGGCGTAAGCTAGAATGATGGCGGCATTCAAGAGAATCCGGAAAGTCTAAACCTTGTCTGTGGTATTCCGAGTAGGATTCAATGATTGAATGACTGTGACGAGCTTCAAACTCGCGATTGTTGGGCGTTAGTGACAGACGCAAAAGGAGGGTGAATCCTATTCCAGCATGATCGAGAACCGACAGATGAATAGCCGTGCCGTGACAGGGTGCGTGAGCATATTATTCATTGAGAGGAGGGGATGTAGCCACTGACAACGGTGATGCCCTTGCATAAAGCCAGCCATGGAAAGGAGTAAGACTGGTTGGATGAAGATAGCAGGAAAGCAGAGGTTCAGAGGAACGAAAGTATCTCCATTCGCTTATCTGAAATTCCAACCAATGATTTACATAAGTACCTCTATCCCTATCTTATTAATTATTATTCGAAAACACCATTATCCATTTATATCTGCCTGACTGAGATTTACAAGGTGACCATAGCTTGCTTCACACCAACAATCTCCGTGGGATTCGACCCTTACTCACGTAAGGTATTACTTGGACGACCCAGTGCACTTGCTGGTTAGTGGTACGAGTTGTGAAAAGTGTGATTCACAATTTGTGCACCAAGTTTTTGGCGCCGTTGCCGGGGATTGTTTGAGTTTGGACAACTGACGGTTCATCTTGTTGCTCAGATTAGGTAATTTTCTTTTTATTTTATTTTCAAAAATTTTTCAAAAATTTCTCATCTGTTTTCAAAAAAAAAAATGTGTTTTCAAAAATAAATTATTCTATGGCTTCAGAATTTTTAAGAATGAATTCTAGTGTTTCATGAAGCATGTTGAAGCCTGGCTGGCTGTAAAGCCATGTCTCAATTCTTATACTCAAGAGAAGAGCTTCTTTATCTTTCTTAGCCAATTGGCTGTTGAATGTAAGGAATGTCAGGCGTGTCATGTCTGAGTTACATACTAAAGCTTGGCTGGCTATTGAGCCAAGCCTGACCCTTTGATTGGAGCTTTAGAGCATAAGATTCCTGGAATTCATATTAAAAATTTTGAATCCTTATTTTTCTTTTTCTAAATAATTTTTCGAAAAATATAAAATAAAAATCCAAAAAAATTTAGAAAATCACAAAAATCAAAAATATTTCATGTTTCTTGTTTTAGTCTTGAGTCATGTTATAAGTTTGGTGTCAATTGCATGTGCATCTTGCATTTTTCAAAAATTTCATGCATTCATAGTGTTCTTCATGATCTTCAAGTTGTTCTTTGTCAGTCTTCTTGTTTGATCTTGATGTTTTTCTTGTTTTGTGTCTTTTCTTGTTTTACATATACATTTTTTATTTATTAGAGTCTAAACATGAAAGATTTCTAAGTTTGGTGTCTTGCATGTTTTCTTTGCATATAAAATTTTTCAAAAATATGTTCTTGATGTTCATCATGATATTCACAGTGTTCTTGGTGTTCATCTTGACATTCATAGCATTCTTGCACACATTCATAGTTTTGATCTAAAATTGCCATGCATTGCATCATTTTTCTTGTTTCTCTGTTGCATAAAAAAAAAATCAAAAAAAATATATATATATATATCTTTCCCTTTTTCTCTCATCAAATTCAAAAATTTGATTGACCTTTTCAAAAATTTTTAAAATCAAATTGTTTCTTATGAGTCAAATCAAATTTTCAATTTGAAAATCTTATCTTTTTCAAAATCTTTTTCAAAAATCAAATCTTTTTCAAAATTCTTAGTTATTTTCGAAAATTCCAAAAAATATTTTTCAAAAACTTTTTTCTTATTTTTTTATCAAATTTTCGAAAATAACATAATCAATTAATGTTTTGATTCAAAAATTTGAAGTTTGTTACTTGCTTGTTAAGAAAGATCCAAATTTTAAGTTCTAGAATCATATCTTGTGATTTCTTGTGAATCAAGTTATTAATTGTGATTTTAAAAATTCAAATCTTTTTCAAAAACTAATTTCTATCATATCTTTTCAAAAATATCTTCTTATCTTCCCTTTTTCAAAATTTGATTTCAAAATATCTTCTCTAACTTCCCAACTTCTTATCTTTTCAAATTTGTTTCAACTAACTAACTAACTTTTTGTTTGTTTCTTAACTTTTTCAAAACTACCTAACTAACTCTCTCTCTCTCTAATTTTCGAAAATATCTTCCCTCTTTTTCAAAAATTTCTTTTTTATTAACTAATTATTTTTATTTTTGATTTTAAAAATTTTTCGAAAAAAAAATACTAACCTTTTTCAAAAACTATTTTCGAAAATCACTAACTCTTTTTCAAAAATTGTTTTCGAAAATTCACTTTCCCCTCTCATCTTATTCTATTTGTTTATTCATCCACTAACATCTCTCCCTCACTCAAAAAAAAAAAAAGAGGATCTCTATTATTATTTTTCTACGCCCTCTTCTTTGTCATATGAGCAGGAGCAAGGACAAGAATATTCTTGTTGAAGCAGATCCAGAACCTGAAAGGACTCTAAAGAGGAAACTAAGAGAAGCTGAATTACAACAAACTAGCAAGCACCTGTCAGAAATTATCAAACAAGAAAAGAAAATGGCAGCTGAAAATAATAATAATGCAAGGAGAATGCTTGGTGACTTTACTGCACCTAATTCCAATTTACATGGAAGAAGCATCTCCATTCCTGCCATTGGAGCAAACAACTTTGAGCTGAAACCTCAATTAGTTTCTCTGATGCAGCAGAACTGCAAGTTTTATGGACTTCCATCTGAAGACCCTTTTCAGTTCTTAACTGAATTCTTGCAGATATGTGATACTGTAAAGACTAATGGAGTAGATCCTAAAGTCTACAGGCTCATGTTTTTCCCTTTTGCTGTAAGAGACAGAGCTAGACTCTGGTTGGATTCTCAACCTAAGGATAGCCTGAACTCATGGGATAAGCTGAGTAAAAGGATCACTGAAATCCCTCATAGTACTCTCCCAAGCAATATAGAAGAGAATCCAAAAGGAGAGTGCAAGGCCATTGACATAAGCACCATGGCCGAACCTGTAAGGGAAGGAGAGGACGTGAATCCCAAGGAGGAAGACCTCCTGGGACGTCCAGTGATCATTAAGGAGCTTTCCTCTGAGGAACCAAAGGATTCTGAGGCTCATCTAGAGACCATAGAGATTCCATTGAACCTCCTTATGCCCTTCATGAGCTCTGATGAGTATCCCTCTTCTGAAGAGAATGAGGATGTTACTGAAGAGCAAGCTACCAAGTTCCTTGGTGCAATCATGAAGTTGAATGCCAAATTATTTGGTATTGAAACTTGGGAAGTTGAACCTCCCTTGTTCATCAATGAACTAAGTGATCTGGATCAACTGACATTGCCTCAGAAGAGACAGGATCCTGGAAAGTTCATAATACCCTGTACCATAGGCACCATGATCTTTAAGGCCCTGTGTGACCTTGGTTCAGGAATAAACCTCATGCCCCTCTCTGTAATAGAGAAACTGGGAATCTATGGGGTGCAAGCTGCTAAAATCTCATTAGAGATGGCAGACAGTTCAAGAAAACAGGCTTATGGACAAGTAGAGGACGTGTTAGTAAAGGTTGAAGGCCTTTACATCCCTACTGATTTCATAGTCCTGGATACTGGAAAGGAAGAGGATGAATCTATCATCCTAGGAAGACCTTTCCTGGCCACAGCAAGAGCTGTGATTGATGTTAACAGAGGAGAAATAGTCCTTCAATGGAATAAGGACTCCCTTGTGCTTAAAACTCAAGGATCTCCCTCTGCAACCATGGAGAGGAAGCATGAAAAGCTTCTCTCAAAGCAGAGTCAACCCAAGCCTCCACAGTCGAACTCTAAGTTTGGTGTTGGGAGGCCACAACCAAACTCTAAGTTTGGTGTTGAACTCCCATATCCAAACTCTAAGTTTGGTGTTGGAGAATCTCAACAAAGCTCTGCACATTTGTGAGGCTCCATGAGAGCCCACTGTCAAGCTATTGACATTAAAGAAGCGCTTGTTGGGAGGCAACCCAATGTTTATCTATCTAACTCTATTATTATTGTTTTTCATGTCTTCTTAGGTTAATGATCATGTGGAGTCACAAAATCAATAGAAAAATTGAAAACGGAATCAAAAACAGCAGAAGAAAAATCACACCCTGGAGGAGCATCTGCCTGGCGTTCAAACGCCAGAACAGAGCATGGTTCTGGCGCTGAACGCCCAAAATGGCAGCATCCTGGCGCTGAACGCCCAGAACAAGCATGGTTCTGGCGTTCAACGCCAGAAATGGCAGCAAATGGGCGTTGAACGCCCAAAATAGCCACCAACCTGGCGCTGAACGCCAGAGTTGTGTGCAAGGGCATTTTACATGCCTAAATTGGTGCAGGGATGTAAATACCTTGACACCTCAGGATCTGTGGACCCCACAGGATCCCCACCTACCTCATCATCTCTCTTTCCATTCATGATCATCCCTTCTGTTTTCCATTTACCACTCACATCCATACAACCACTACCTTCAAAATTCAACATCTCTCTCTCACCCAATCCCACCCATATGGCCGAATACACACCTCCATCCATCTCCTCCATATCCTCTTCTTCTTCTTCTATTCTTTCTTCTTTTGCTCGAGGGCGAGCAACATTCTAAGTTTGGTGTGGTAAAAGCATAGCTTTTTTGTTTTTTCCATAACCATTGATGGCACCTAAGGCCAGAGAAACCTCTAGAAAGAGGAAAGGGAAGACAAAAGCTTCCATCAAGGGTCTATAGCTCAGTGGTAGAACATTTGACTGCAAATCAAGAGATCCCTGAGACACCTCAGGGGATACATTTTCTTCCACACAATTATTGGAAGCAACTAAGGGTGGAACATCAAGAGCACTCCATCATCCTTCATGAAATCAGAGAAGATCTAAAAGCAATGAAGGAGGAGCAGCAAAGGCAAGGAAGAGGCATAGAAGAGCTCAATGACATCACTAAGGTGGACTCATTCCTTGTTCTTACTTTCTCTGTTTTTCGTTTTCTATGTTATGGTGCTTATCTATGTTTGTGTCTTCATTACATGATCATTAGTAGTTAGTAACTATGTCTTAAAGTTATGAATGTCCTATGAATCCATCACCTCTCTTAAAAGAAAAATGTTTTAATTCAAAAGAACAAGAAGTACATGAGTTTCGAATTCATCCTTGAACTTAGCTTAATTATATTGATGTGGTGACAATGCTTCTTGTTTTCTGAATGTATGCTTGAACAGTGCATATGTCTTTTGAAGTTGTTGTTTAAGAATGTTAAATATGTTGGCTCTTGAAAGAATGATGACTAGGAAACATGTTATTTGATAATCTGAAAAATCATAAAAATGAGTCTTGAAGAAAGAAAAAGCAGCAAAGAACAAAGCTTGCAGAAAAAAAAAAAAAAATAGGCGAAAAAAAATAGAAAGAAAAAGAAAAAGGCAAGAGCAAAAAGCCAATAACCCTTAAAACCAAAAGGCAAGGGCAAATAAAAAGGATCCCAAGGCTTTGAGCATCAGTGGATAGGAGGGCCTAAAGGAATAAAATCCTGGTCTAAGCGGCTAAACCAAGCTGTCCCTAACCATGTGCTTGTGGCGTGTAGGTGTCAAGTGAAAACTTGAGACTGAGCGGTTAAAGTCAAGGTCCAAAGCAAAGAAAAAGAGTGTGCTTAAGAACCCTGGACACCTCTAATTGGGGACTTTAGCAAAGCTGAGTCACAATCTGAAAAGGTTCACCCAATTATGTGTCTGTGGCATTTATGTATCCGGTGGTAATACTGGAAAACAAAGTGCTTAGGGCCACAGCCAAGACTCATAAAGAAGCTGTGTTCAAGAATCATCATACTGAACTAGGAGAGTCAATAACACTATTCGAAATCTGAAGTTCCTATAGATGCCAATCATTCTGAACCTCAATGGATAAAGTGAGATGCCAAAACTATTCAAAAGGCAAAAAGCTATAAGTCCCGCTCATGTGATTGGAGCTATGTTTCATTGATAGTTTGGAATTTATAGTATGTTCTATTCTTTTTATCCTATTTTGATTTTCAGTTGCTTGGGGACAAGCAACAATTTAAGTTTGGTGTTGTGATGAGCGGATAATTTATACGCTTTTTGGCATTGTTTTTAGTATGTTTTTAGTAGAATCTAGTTACTTTTAGGGATTTTTTTAATAGATTTTATGTTAAATTCACATTTCTGGACTTTACTATGAGTTTGTGTGTTTTTCTGTGATTTCAGGTATTTTCTGGCTGAAATTGAGGGACTTGAGTAAAAATCAGATTCAGAGGTTGAAAAAGGACTGCTGATGCTGTTGGATTCTGACCTCCCTGCACTCAAAGTGGATTTTCTGGAGCTACAGAACTCGAAATGGCGCGCTTCCAATTGCGTTGGAAAGTAGACATCCAGGGCTTTCCAGCAATGTATGATAGTCCATACTTTGGCCAAGAATAGACGACGTAAACGGGCGTTCAACGTCAGCTTTCTACCCAAATCTGGCATCCAGCGCCAGAAAAGGAGCCAAAACCAGAGTTGAACGCCCAAACTGGCACAAAAGCTGGCGTTCAACTCCAAGGAGGACCTCTGCACGTGCAACACTTAAAGCCCAGCCCAAGCACACACCAAGTGGGCCCCGGAAGAGGATTTATGCATCAATTACTTACTTCTGTAAACCCTAGTGACTAGTTTATTATAAATAGGACCTCTTACTATTGTATTTGACATCTTTGGACGCCTGGTTCTTAGATCAGAGGGGCTGGCCATCTCGGCCATGCCTGGACCTTCACTTATGTATTTTCAAACGGTAGAGTTTCTACACTCCATAGATTAAGGTGTGGAGCTCTGCTGTTCCTCAAAGATTAATGCAAAGTACTTCTGTTTTCTATTCAATTCATCTTATTTCGCTTCTAAGATATCCATTCGCACCCAAGAACGTGATGAAGGTGATGATTATGTGTGACGCTCATCATCCTTCTCCCTTATGAACGCGTGCCCGACAAACACTTCTGTTCTACATGAATTAAGCTAGAATGAATATCTCTTAGATCTCCTAACCAGAATCTTCGTGGCGTAAGCTAGAATGATGGCGGCATTCAAGAGTATCCGGAAAGTCTAAACCTTGTCTGTGGTATTCCGAGTAGGATTCAATGATTGAATGACTGTGACGAGCTTCAAACTCGCGATTGTTGGGCGTTAGTGACAGACGCAAAAGGAGGGTGAATCCTATTCCAGCATGATCGAGAACCGACAGATGAATAGCCGTGCCGTGACAGGGTGCGTGAGCATATTATTCACTGAGAGGAGGGGATGTAGCCACTGACAACGGTGATGCCCTTGCATAAAGCCAGCCATGGAAAGGAGTAAGACTGATTGGATGAAGATAGCAGGAAAGCAGAGGTTCAGAGGAACGAAAGTATCTCCATTCGCTTATCTGAAATTCCTACCAATGATTTACATAAGTACCTCTATCCCTATCTTATTAATTATTATTCGAAAACACCATTATCCATTTATATCTGCCTGACTGAGATTTACAAGGTGACCATAGCTTGCTTCACACCAACAATCTCCGTGGGATTCGACCCTTACTCACGTAAGGTATTACTTGGACGACCCAGTGCACTTGCTGGTTAGTGGTACGAGTTGTGAAAAGTGTGATTCACAATTTGTGCACCAATAATCAACTTTTGAAGATGGATAAGGTTGATTATCTGAGAGATAGATTGAATGCTTGATAAGGTTGTGCATATTTAAAATTCAAATTTTAATTTCAAATTACATGCAGATTTAGTTGGAATTAAAATTTGAAAAAAAAAATGTAAAAGAACAGACATCAGGAACGTATTGAAAATGAAAATGAATACGGAAAATAACCTGGATAGAAAGATAGAGAAAAATATAAAAATATCATATCGCTATTGTGCTCTCTGTGGCAGGGCGACTCAGTACTTTTCATCGATTCGCTCTCTTGCGCTACTGCCTCCTCTGTATCCATCACCACATCATCGATGACTACCACAAACTCCACTGCACCTACTGTAACACCACCGCCATATTATGATCCACCACCATAGCTGTCACAACCTTATCCACCGCCTTAACTTTGCTTTGGTGCGTACATGAACTCTATAATCTCCACTTCCAACTTAAATTAGGAAGAAGAAGAAGAAGATTATACAAAAATAGAATCAGTGAACGTAGGAGAGAAAAGGAAGAGGATATGAAGGTGAAAAAGGTGAATAAGGAGAAGAATCGAAGAAGAGGAAGAAGAGATAAAACTGAAAACAAAGAATGGAGAGAATCACTTTTTTAATTTTGAATTTGAATTCAAATTCTGAAATTTGAAAATTTCAGGTTATGTGTACATATAAACTATAAAGCAAACTGGAAAAGAAGGATAAAAAACTCAGATACAATCATAAAAAATGTGGTGTAATAAAAATAGTTTGATGCAAGTGTTATTATGGTAATAAAAGTCATGATATTGATGATCGAAGGTATGGAAATTTTAATGGATAAATACACATATCAGAAAATACACATATCAGAAATTGAGAATGAACCTGGAAGATGACATGTAGGAATTTCACTATGGGAATAACCTTCTTTTCAAGAAATTGAGAATGAACCTGGAAGATGACAGATAGGAATTTCACTATGGGAATAACCTTCTTTTCAATGTATGTTATAGGATTAAAGAAAATGATGAACAATTAATTCATATATAGTGTAATAGTTACCCTTTATGTACACATTGTTACAGAAATCACTATATAACAGAAAACTGTTGTAACTACTGTAACTTACCCCTACTCTTCTAACTCCTTATTCCTCTTTTCTACCTTGACTACTTCTCTGTTCTGTCCATTGTTGATTCTCACACGCACTGATTAACTTTGAATTAATTAATACTATTAGTTAATTTTTTAGATGAACTTAGATTTTAAGAATCTTACCTTACCTTACTATTAGTTAATTTTCTTATTTTCTTTTTCTTTTTGTTTCAATAGTTTTTATTATTTTTAACACATAGTTCAAGAAACTACATATATAGTCTCATTAAGAGCTTTACAAAAATAAAATAAAATAAAACTACATAAAACAATAACATAAAAGATAAAAAAGTGCCTCTAAAATTACATATATGCTCAACATATATATAAGCTCATGTTTGTATTAATTAATATTGGAGTAAAGGACAAATAGCTCCCTGACCTTTTTTTTCGCCGAAATTTTCGTCCTCAAGGAAAGGAAAATACATTTATGTCTCTGACCCCTTTAAAACATGGACATTTTAACCCTTCCGTTGAATTTAGGCCGTTGGACCGGACGAAAAACTCTGACCTGGCAAAGGTGGCGTTGACATGGCCGTTATGGAGTCCACATGGTAGTGAGCTTTTGGAAATAGGGCATATAAGTCCCCAGAGACAAAAACGATGCCGTTTCGTTATCTCTCCCAATCTTTCAAATTTTTCTGCCCTAATCCCTCGTCTACAAAGAACGGCGAAGTGGGTGTTGTGGGGAGTGAAGGAAGAAAGGAAATTCTTCATGCCATGGCATCTGAAGGAGTATCATCAAGCTAGAGAAGAAGTGAAGGTAGGGGTAGAGAAGCCCAATTCGGTGTGATCTCGCATCCTAACGGGAAGGATGGCAAAGATGGCGTCTTACCAAAGTGCTTCTGTGGAGAAAACACAATCCTTTTCATGTCGAAGACGCGAAGCAATCTGGACAGATTGTTTCTGGGCTGTCCTATTTACAAGTATGGTAACCAACTATGTGGAAGGTGTACTTGAAGTTGTGTTAGGAATACTAGATTTTTGTTTTTGACTTCTGTGGATTGATTTTCTGCAGGCAAGACAACCGTATTGTAAATTTTTTTTGTGGCTTGATGAGCATGTTGCTGGAGTTGGGTTGACAGAAACAAGGTATATGGGAGAGAAGGAATTTGTGGATGTTGAAGATTATCACGGAAAGCAGGACATAGAAATGAGGATCACATGCTTGGAGAAGAGGATAATAGCTCTAGAGATAAAAAAAAACCCAATAGGATGGTGTATTTGTGTTATTTTCATTGTCTTGAGTTTTGCTGTTCTAAGTTGTAAAAATTGATCAAGGAATGAAAAAGTGTGTTGTTTTGTTGCACCTAAAAAATATTTAATCTGTCATTTGTATAAATGATTCCATTACCCTGTATGTGTTTTGTAAGGTTTGTATGAAATTAAACTTAGTTAAGTAATAGATAATCTAGCATTGCATAACTGAGCAAAAAACTGTCATAGTTAACATCCATGTTCACCTGTTCCACAACCGGTGTTCAAAAAGCATGTAACAAAAAGGAAAATTGTATCTACTACTTGTCATAAACCATTACATCTTGAAAAAGTTATCAGAAAATCACATAATGACAGAAGTCTTCACTCTTTCGAGTCCCTTGATGTTGATGCAGTTGGCAAAGTTGGGGGTGGAGCCTCCTAATTCGGTGCTGCAGATAGTGTGCTAGATGGAGTTGGCTGTTGTGTGTTAGGTGGGATTGGGACGGTAGCAATTGGAGCTGGCGGCTAAAGATCTTCTGCTTTGGTCTGAACTTAAGACTGTTGTGGGCGAGTTGTGTCGTTGGCTTTCCCTGGAGTTTTAAATGGACGGCTTGAAGTCGGGGCCAGTGGCTTGGCTTGAGTAGCTGTTGGCCCTGGAGGTGAAATGACAAGTGTGGATCTTGTCACCCTTGTTGGAGCTGGTGGCATAGGTGGATTGCTTGGGGCAGGTGCATTCACAACAGTGGGGTTTAGAGTCAAGCTTGTAGAGCTGTCTAGTTAGCTACTGGATGCATCTTGGAAATATCCACGTAATATGTAAATAGTTTGATAATGGGACATAATAGCACCTGATGAATAGTTAACTAAGACATATATAACCCTGAAGTATTGTATACTAAGACAGAATAGTCCTTAACCATAATAGTACTTAGACGGAATAATCCCTGCATAACATATAAGTCACCTTGGTATAGTTGTAATGCACGTAACCTAAAAGACTATGATAATAGTAGGGATCTTACCTCTGGTGGGGGAGCGGATTGTGACAAAGGAAGCACAATCAGTGACTGGGAGGAGCTAGCCACTTTCTTCCTAGGGCGCCTTGTCTTCAGCTTCTAGTTTGGGTTGGATTGAGCTCCCTTACATGTTTTGTAGTTGTGGCCATTCTCACCACACTTTCTGTAGGATATAGTGAATGATTTCTTCAGTTTTCCCCCTTTCATGAGTGGCTCAACAGGATCTTTTTGCCTATTATGAACCTTTGGCCGTCCAATTGGCCTTTTGATAATGGGTGGGTCTGGCTTCGAGAACTCAGTTCTTGCCCAAAATTCTGGACTTGGAACAGGCTTAATGCAGTGTGCATATGTCCTCTTGATTGACTCCATGCACAGTCAAGGGTGAACATAGTCATGGGGTGTGCGCATGTCTCTTCCTAATGGTAGCAAGTGCATGTATGTAGGGCATGCCTGAGGTAATGCAGCAAAGGTGAGTAATGGTACCAAATAACAATAAAGGACATTCATTACAAAATAATAAAACAACTGACTCAAGTGAGAATAGTAGGTACCAGTCAATTGCCATCTGTTGCATGATCAACTATACCTAATGAGGTCCACATCCACCTTGGTTGCTTTGCGAGAAACCTCAAACCTCTTTCGTTCATTGTCACCAACCCATTCAGCCATCCACTTGGTGCTAAGATTTAATAACCTCTCCAGCCTTTTTTCCTGAACTGGTGCTAGTTTCCCAGAGTGATTGTCTAATACCTGCTTATGATTCACCATTCTCCTCATCAGGTAACACCTGATCTCTTCACACATGGTTAGGATAGGCTTGCAGTGGTAGTTTACTATTTTAACATTAAATACCTCGCACATGTTGTTTGTGAGGTTATCCACTTTTAGCCCATGGGAGAAGTAAGCCTTTACCCATGTCTCCAGATCAAATTTACTGAGGTACTCCAAAGAACCCTGGTTAACTTCCTTTAACTTCTCCGTACATTCCTTGAATTCAGCAACAGTCATGTATCTAGCACACTCCCACACAACCTCTCTAATGTACAAGTCCTTGTAGTGGTTTATGAAGTTTGACCACATGTTTATGACGCAATTGCGGAGCTTTGCATGTGGCATGACCTCCTTCAGCGCAGGCAGCAAACCCTGCAATTGAACAGTGGCAGGCAACATTTTCATGTGGCAATGAAAATAACCAAACAGATATCAATGAAAATAACCAAACAGTTAGCAATGAAATTAACCAAACAGATAGCAATGCAAATAACCATGAACTACTTTTATCTTCTGTTGGTCTTATATGAAGTTCCAGCCATGGTTTGCATGTTCTTCTATGTCCCATTGCAGATTGGTCACGAACCACTTCCAGGCATCCTTGGTCTTAGTCCTGATAACCCCATATGCAACAACATAAAACTGGTTGTTTGCATCTTGAGAAACTGCTGCTAGAAGCCAACCCCCGTAATATGTTTTCAGAAAGCAACCATCCAAATGCAACAAAGGACGGCATCCATCTTTGAAACCTTGTTTGTAGGCATCTAGGCAAATGTGCAGTTTATCAAAAACAAGGGGAGCCTCTGGAATTGGCATGAGCTCCAGCCTGGCTGATGAGCCTGGATTGCTACTCAGTATTTGCTCACAATAATCTCTCGTTCTCTTGCATTGTTCCCTTTCGTTTCCCATGATCTTGTCCCTGGCCTCCTTCACCTTTCTATAAACCATCTTAGGATGGGGACACAGGAAAAATTCCTCTTTAAGGAAATCGATTGCCTCCTTCGTATTCATGTGTGGTTGGGTTGACATCCGCTTCTCAATTTTCTTACTAAGCCAGTGCTAATCAGCTGCGTTATTGCCCAAATCCCTTGTACAAGTGTATTCTTGATGGTACGTCTTGACTTGATAAGACTGCAAAATTTTGTTCCATGACAAATAAACTAAGTAAGGACACTCCTGATCCCCACACCCTACTCTCACTCTCACTCTCTCCTTGTCATTTTTTATCCACTTCAATTCCCGTCCCTCAGCAATGAACGAATCTTTAACTACCTCCTTGAACCTATCTACAATGGCAAACCTAGTTCCTAACTCAAACCTGCCCTCACCATGAGCATAATCATCATCAAATTCTGGAAATTTATTACCTCTGCCTTCATCATCAGATGATATAGGAGTATGCAAGTCTTCAGACTCATACTCAAACATGATTTCCTCCACCTCTGTTGGAACTTCACTGACATAAAACCCACCCCCACTGTATTATCCAGCTGCACATCAAGCCCCTGATCCACAACTTCACCATGTCTTCCAGCATTCTCGTTCCCACTGCCTTCTCCTCTTTCATTAACCCTTCTGCCAAATTGTCTCTTCATCTTCCCTTGCTTCTTTGGAGTAACTACCTTCTTCTTTGGAGTAGCTACTGGTGTGGGAAATCATGATTCACACTTTTCACAACTCCGCACAACTAACCAGCAAGTGCACTGGGTCGTCTAAGTAATACCTTACGTGAGTAAGGGTCGATCCCACGGAGATTGTCGGCTTGAAGCAAGCTATGGTCATCTTGTAAATCTTAGTCAGGTGGATTCAAATGGTTATGAGGTTTTGATAATTAAAAGATAAATAAAACATAAAATAAGATAAAGATACTTATGTGATTCATTGGTGGGAATTTCAGATAAGCGTTTGGAGATGCTTTGTTGCTTCTGAACTCTACTTTCCTATTGCCTTCTTCCAATCATGCGTGCTCCCTTCCATGGCAAGCTGTAGGATCCTCTTAGTGAAAATGGTCCTCTACGGTTTCTGCACGGCTAATAAACTGTCTGATTTCTCGTCTTGGATGAAAAATACCAGGCACAGCTACCGCATGGCTAATCATCTGTCGGTTCCCGCTAGCGTCAGAATAGAATCCATTGATCTTTTTGCACACTGTCACTGCGCCCAACATTCGCAGGTTTGAAGGTCGTCACAGTCATCCCTTCTCAGATCCTACTCGGAATACCACAAACAAGGTTTAGACTTTCCGGATCCTAGGAATGTTGCCAATTGGTTCTAGCCTCTACCACGAAGATACTAATCTCACGGACTCGGTCCGTGTATTAGAGACCCAAGAGATACGCACTCAAGCTGTCGCCCAATGACTACGTTGAGCTCGGATAGAACGGAAGTGGTTGTCAGGCACACGTTCATAGAATTGAGAATAATGATGAGTGTCACGGATCATATCATTCTCTAGATTGAAGTACGAGTGAGTATCTTAGAATAGAATCTAGCGTGATTGAATAGAAAAATAGTAGTAATTACATTAATTCATGAAGAACAGCAGAGCTCCACACCTTAATCTATGGGGTGTAGAAACTCCACCGTAGAAAATACATAAGTGAAAATAGTCTAGGCATGGCCGAATGGCCAACCCCCAAAACGTGAGCAATGGTCTCAGCTCCAAAGTATGAGAACTGGATCCCAAAGATCCAAATACTAAACTAGTAACTTAGGTTTACAGAAAATGAGTAACTAAGTGCAGATAGTACAGAAATCCACTTTCGGGGCCCACTTGGTGTGTACTTGGGCTGAGCATTGAAGCTTTTTCGTGCATAGGCTGTTCTTGGAGTTAAACGCCAGCTTGGGTGCCAGTTTGGGCGTTTAACTCCAATTCTGGTGCCAGTTTGGGCGTTTTACGCCAGAAGGTTTTTGGCTGGCTTTGGACGCCAGTTTGGGCTATCAAATCTCAGGCAAAGTATGAACTATTATATATTGCTGAAAAGCCCAAGATGTCTAATTTTGAATGCAATTGAGAGCACGCCAATTGGGCTTTTGTGGCTCCAGAAAATCCACTTCGAGTGCAAGAGGGTCAGAATCCAACAGCATCTGCAGTCCTTTTTCAGCCTCTGGATCATATTTTTGCTCAGGTCCCTCAATTTCAGCCAGAAAATACCTGAAATCACAGAAAAACACACAAACTCATAGTAAAGTCTAGAAATGTGATTTTTGCATAAAAACTAATAAAAATATAATAAAAAGTAACTAAAACATACTAAAAACTATGTAAAAACAATGCCAAAAAAGGTATAAATTATCCGCTTATCACAACACCAAGCTTAAATTGTTGCTTGTGCCCAAACAACTAAAAACAACATAGGATTAAAATAAGAGAATATACAATGTATTCCAAACTTATCAATGAACTTAGTTAAAATTAGATGAGCGGGGCTAGTAGCCTTTTTGGTTCTAAACAGTTTTGGCATCACACTTTATCCTTTGAATTTCAGAATGATTGGCATCCATAGGAACTTAGAATTCAGATAGTGTTATTGATTTTCTTGGTTCAGTATGTTGATTCTTGAACATAGCTACTTTATGAGTCTTGGCTGTGACCCTAAGCATTTTGTTTTCCAGTATTACCACTGGATACATAAATGCTACAGACACATAACTAAGTGAACCTTTTCAGATTGTGACTCAGCTTTGCTAGAGTCCCCAGTTAGAGGTGCCCAGAGCTCTTAAGCACACTCTTTTTGCTTTGGACCAGACTTTAACTGCCCAGTCTCAAGTTTTTCACTTGACACCTTCATGCCATAAGCACATGGTTAGGGACAGCTTGGTTTAGCCGCTTAGGCCAGGATTTTATTCCTTTGGGCCCATCTATCCATTAATGCTCAAAGCCTTGGATCCTTTTTACCCTTGCCTTTTGGTTTAAAGGGCTATTGGCTTTTTCTACTTGCTTTTTATTTTTCTTTCTTTTTTTTCGCCATTTTTTTCTTTTCTTTTTTTTTCTGCAAGCATTTCACTATTTTTTCTTGCTTCAAGAATTAATTTTATGATTTTTCAGATTATCAATAACATTTCTCCTTTTTCATTTTTCTTTCAAGAGCCAATAATTTTAACATTCATAAACAACAAATTTAAAAATATGCACTGTTCAAGTATTCATTCAGAAAACAAAAAGTGTTGCCACCACATCAAAATAGTTAAACTAATTTCAAGATAGAATTCAAAATCATGCACTTCTTGTTCTTTTGCAATTAAAAACATTTTTCATTTAAGAAAGGTGAAGGATTCATAGGACATTCATAGCTTTAAGACATAGACACTAGACACTAATGATCATGTAATAAAGACATATAGTATAGAATTCGAAAAACAGGAAAATAAGATCAAGGAAATTAAAGAACGGGTCCACCTTAGTGATGGTGGCTAGTTCTTCCTCTTGAAGATCTTATGGAGTGCTTGAGCTCCTCTATGTCTCTTCCTTGCCTTTGTTGCTCCTCCCTCATGGCTCTTTGGTCATCTCTGATTTCATTGAGGATAATAGAGTGCTCTTGGTGCTCCATCCTTAGTTGCCCCATGTTGGAACTCAATTCTCCTAAGGAGGTGTTGATTTACTCCCAGTAGTTGTGTGGAGGAAAGTGCATCCCTTGAGGCATCTCAGGGATTTCTTGATGAGGAATTTCCTCATGCTTTTATTGTGGTCCATGAGTGGGCTCTCTTGTTTGCTCTATCCTTTTCTTAGTGATAGGCTTGTCTCCTTCAATGAGGATGTCTTCCTCTATAACAATTCCAGCTGAATTGCATAGGTTACAGATGAGATGAGGGAAGGCTAACCTTGCCAAAGTAGAGGGCTTGTCCGCCACCTTGTAGAGTTCTAGAGGTATGATCTCATGAACTTCTACTTCCTCTCCAATCATGATACTATGGATCATGATAGCCCGGTCTATTGTAACTTTAGACTGGTTGCTAGTAGGAATGATAGAGCGTTGGATGAACTCCAACCATCCCCTAGCCACAGGTTTGAGGTCAAGCCTTCTCAGTTGAACCGGCTTGCCTCTTGAGTCTCTCTTCCATTGAGCTCCTTCCACACAGATGTCCATGAGGACTTGGTCCAACCTTTGATCAAAATTGACCCTTCTAGTGAAAGGATGAAGATCTCCTCTCATTATTGGCAAGTTAATTGCCAACCTCACATTTTCCGGACTGAAATCCAAGTAATTCTCCCGAACCATTGTGAGCCAATTCTTTGGGTTCGGGTTCATACTTTGATCATGGTTCTTATTGATCCATGCATTGGCATAGAACTCTTGAACCATTAAGATTCTGACTTGTTGGATTGGGTTGGTGAGAGCTTCCCAACCTCTTCTTCGAATCTCACATCGGATCTCTGGATATTCACTCTTTTTTAGCATGAAGGGGACCTCGGAGATCACCTTTTTCTTGGCCACAACTTCATAGAAGTGGTCTTGATGGACCTTTGAGATGAATCTCTCCATCTCCCATGACTCGGAGGTGGAAGTAATTGCCTTCCCTTTCCTCTTTCTAGAGGTTTCTCCGGCCTTAGGTGCCTTTAGTGGTTATGGAAAAATAAAAAACAGAGCTTTTCCCACACCAAACTTAGAAGTTTTACTCGTCCTCGAGCAAAAGAAGAAAGAAAGGAGTAGAAGAAGAAGAAATGGAGGAGATGGAGGGGAGTAGTGGTTTTGGCCAAGAGGGGTTAAGTGTGTATGAAGTGTGAATTTGAAGGTTGTAAGGAGGGGTATTTATAGGATAAGAGAGAGAGAGGGGATTCGGTCATGAAGGGGTGGGTTTGGGAGGAAAATGTTTTGAATTTGAATGGTGAGGTAGGTGGGGTTTATGATGGATGGATGTGAGTGGTGAAGAGAATATGGGGAAGAGGATAGGATTTGATAGGTGAATGGTGTTTGGGGAAGAGGTATTGATGGGATTGGTCAAGGGTATTTGGGGAAGAGTGTTATGGAAAGGTGTAAAGAGGAGAGAAAAAGAGTGGGGTAGGTGGGGATCCTGTGGGGTCCACAGATCCTGAGGTGTCAAGGAATTCTGCTCCCTGCACCATTCTGGCATTCAAACGCCCTCAGTGTGCCAATTCTGGCATTAAACGCCAGCTCTGCTACCTTTCCTAGCGTTAAACGCCAGTCTGCTACCCCTTTCTGGCATTTAACGCTAGTCAAACACCCTTTTCTGGCGTTAAACGCCAGTCTGTCTGCCATTTCTGGCGTTTAACACCAGCCAGATACCAGACACCCTTTTCTGGCATTAAACGCCCAGAGTGCTGCCCATTCTGGCGTTTAACGCCCAGAATGCTGCCAGGCTGGGCGTTAAACGCCCATTCTGCTATCCTTACTGGCGTTTAAACTCCAGTAAGCCTGTCCTCCAAGGTGTGCTGTTTTTGATCCTGTTTTTTATTTTGCTTTAATTCTGTAGTTGTTTTTATGACTTCACATGATCATCAACCTAAAGAAAACCTAAAATGACAATGGAATATAAATAAATATAATTAAATAACATTGGGTTGCCTCCCAACAAGCGCTACTTTAATGTCAATAGCTTGACAGTGAGCTCTTAGAGAGCTTCACATAGACTCAGAGCTTAATGATGGCCTCCCAACACCAAACTTAGAAGTTGAGTGTAGGGGATCTGTTTGACAATGTACTAAGAGAAGTTTTTCATGCTTTTTTTCTATGGTTACAGAAGAAGATCCTTCAGCCTTAAACACAAGGTAGTCCGCATTCAATCAAAGGACTAACTCTCCTCTGTCCACATCAATCACAGCTCTTGCTGTGGCTAGGAAGGGTATTCCAAGGATGATGGATTCATCCTCTTCCTTTCCAGTGTCTAGGATTATAAAATCAGGAGGGATGTAAAAGCCTTCAACCTTCACTAAGACATCCTCTACAAGTTCATAAGCCTGTTTCCTTGAATTGTCTGCCATCTCTAGTGAGATTTTTGCAGCTTGTACCTTAAAGATCCCTAGTTTCTCCATTACAGAGAGTGGTATGAGGTTTATACTTGAACCAAGGTCACACAGAGCCTTCTTAAAGGTCATAGTGCCTATAATGCATGGTATTAAGAACTTTTCGGGATCCGGTTTCTTCTGAGGTAATTTCTATTGAACCAAGGCATTCAGTTTCATGATTGCTCCTAGATACTGAGCAACTTGATCTTCAATAATATCTTCATCCTCTTCAGAGGAAGAATACTCATCAGAGCTCATGAATGGCAACAGTAAGTTCAGTGGAATCTCTATGGTCTCTATATGAGCCTCAGATTCCTTTGGTTCCTCAATAGGGAACTCCTTAGTGGTCAGTGGATGTCCATTGAGGTCTTCCTAATTGGAAATCACTGCCTTCTGACTCTCTCCAGGTTCGGCCATGTTGGGTATATTGATGGCCTTGCACTCTCTTTTTGAATTCTCTTCTGTATTGCTTAGGAGAGTACAAGGTGGAGTTTCAGCCACTCTTTTACTCAGTTGACCCACCTGTGCCTCCAAATTTCTAATGGAGGACCTTGTTTCAGTTATGAAACTGAGAGTGGTATTAGATAGTTCAGAGACTTTGGTTGCTAAGTCAGAGAGGCTCTGCTTAGAATTCTCTGTCTGTTGCTCAGAAGAAGATGGAAAAGGCTTGCTATTGCTAAACCTATTTCTTCCACCATTATTATTATTGAAGCCTTGATTAGGCTTCTATTGATCCTTCTATGAGAAATTTGGATGATTTCTCTATGAAGGATTATAGGTGTTTCCATAGAATTCTCCCATGTAATTTACCTCTTCCATTGCAGGATTCTCAGGGTCATAAGCTTCTCCTTCAGACGAGGCTTCTTTAGCACTGCCGGATGCAGCTTGCATTCCAGTCAGATTCTGAGAAATCATATTGACTTACTGAGTCAATATTTTATTTTGAGCCAATATGGCATTCAGAGTATCAATCTCAAGAACTCCTTTCTTTTGAGTCACCCCATTATTCATAGGATTTATTTCAGAAGTATACATGAACTGGTTATTTGCAACCATTTCAATGAGTTCCTGGGCTTCTACAGGCGTCTTCTTCAGATGAAGAGATCCACCAGCAGAGTGGTCCAATAACATCTTGGACAATTCAGACAGACCATCATAGAATATACATAAGATGCTCCATTCTGAAAGCATGTTAGAAGGACACCTTCTGATCAATTGCTTGTATCTTTCCCAAGCTTCATAGAGGGATTCACCTTCCTTCTGTCTGAAGGTTTGGACTTCCACTCTAACCTTGCTCAACTTTTGAGGTGGAAAAAATTTGGCCAAGAAAGCATTGACCAAATTTTCCCAAGAGTTCAGGCTTTCTTTAGGTTGTGAGTGCAACCATATTCTAGCTCTGTCTCTTACAGCAAAGGGGAAAAGCATAAGTCTGTAGACCTCAAGATTATCCCCATTGGTCTTAACAGTGTCACAGATTTGCAAGAATTCAGCTAAGAACTGATGAGGATCTTCTAATGAAAGTCCATGAAACTTGCAATTCTGTTGCATTAGAGAAACTAATTGAGCCTTAAGCTCAAAGTTGTTTGCTCCAATTGCAGGAATTGAGATGCTTCTTCCATAGAAGTCAGAAGTTGGTGCAGTAAAGTCACCAAGCATCTTCCTTGCATCTCCACCATTGTTGTTATTTTCGGCTACCATGTCTTCTTCTTTTTCGAAAATTTCTGTTAGGTCCTGTTGATGAGTATTTTGGTGAAAAATAAATTTCCTCCAAAACACACAAATCTAACCGGCAAGTGTACCGGGTCGTATCAAGTAATAAAAACTCACGGGAGTGAGGTCGATCCCACAGGGATTGAAGGATTGAGCAATTTTAGCTTAGTGGTTAATTTAGTCAAGCGAATCAAGATTTGGTTGAGTGTTTTGTGATTTGCAGAAATTAAATTTCATGGAAGTAAAGAGAACAGGGAATTAAAATGCTGAATCTTAAAGAACACGAAATTAAATAGCAGAAACTTAGAATGCAAGAAATGTAAATAGCGGAATCTTAAAGTGCAAGAAATGTAAACGGCTGGAATTGAAAAGGGAATTGGGGATTGGATTTGCAGAATTTAAACAAGGAAAAGTAAATTGCATCAAGCAGAGAAGTAGAAGAAGGTTTGGGTTAGATTGGATCTTGAAGCAGAAAAGTAAATGAACATGAAAACAGTAAACAGAAAATGTAAAATTGGGAAATTAGATCTCAGGACCCAGAGACTAGAAAACCAAGTCTAGATCTCAATGCTTTCCTAGATCCAATAAGAAATTGTAATTGAAATTCAAAGAAAGTGGATGAAGAGCAATTAACAGAAATTGAAATCCAATCAAGCAGTAAATAAAGCAGTGAGATCCAATGTTGAGATTGAAACAGAATCTCTTCAATTCTCCAACCCAAAATCCAAGACAATTGTAATTGAAGTTGAAAGCAATAAAACTGAGAGGAAGAGAAGTGAATTCTCCTTCTCCAAGACAAAGAAATTAAAGATCACTCAATATCAAAAGCTCTCCGAAAACTATTATGAAAATTTCCCAAAAGAAAGCTTTCCGAAGAACTTAAACTCTATCCTATTTATACACTTTCTTCAAATGATCTTCAAGCTTTGAGTTGGGCCTTTGCTCTTGGTGGAATTGGGTTGAAAGAGGCCTTGGTTGATTGCTCTTGAAGTTTGGAGAAGAACCAAAGTGAACCAATTGAACCGGGTTGGAGTTTTGCAAAAGTTGGACCAAAAGTTTGAGCAAAAGTTAGGGGGCTAACTTTTGCCCAAACTTTTCATATCAGCAGCTATATCCATCTGATACCAACGTTGGTGCCAAAGTTAGGGGTCTAACTTTGGCCCTAACGTTGGCCTTACCTTGTGCACTTGTGGCGCCAACGTTAGCCACCAAGTTAGGGGCTAACGTTGGCGCAAACTTTTGCTCCTCCCCTTGTGATTTTCATGTGCCAACGTTAGCCACCAAGTTAGGGGGCTAACGTTGGCGCAAACTTTTGGTGCCCAGGGAGGTTTTCTTCATGCCAACGTTAGCCTCAAAGTTAGGGGGCTAACGTTGGCGCAAACTTTTGGTGCCCAGGGAGGTTTTCTTCATGCCAACGTTAGCCTCAAAGTTAGGGGGCTAACTTTTCAACCAAAAGTTTGTGCAAAAGTTTGATGCTAACTTTAGGTCCAGCTTTTTGCTTCCTGGTTCAATTTCACTTATTCCATTGTCTTCTCTTTACTCCTAGCTATTCCTTCTCGCTTCAACCTTTCTCTAAGCTTTCTTCACCTATCATTAATCAACCAAACACATCAAAGCTATGCTTAAAATCATGAGATATTCATTCTTTCATAATATGTGACAATTATAGTATAAAATCTCATGAAATAGCATGAATTCATACATGGTTGATTAAATCAAAGGAAACATGAAAATCTACCCAATTAGCTTGCTTATGGTTCAAGAAAGTGCATAATTCTAATGAAAACAAAAGAAAAAGACTAGTTAAAATAGGCTAAGATGACTTGTCATCACAACACCAAACTTAAAGCTTGCTTGTCCTCAAGCAAGAAATAAATTTATGCTCCAAGGTTCTTTCAATTAAGATGGATTGAAGAATAACTTGTAGAGTCCTGTGAGTGAAGTGATCAAGTGTCAGTGGGGTGAACTCTAAATCATGTGCTCATGCAAGGGCTTCAGTGCTCACTAGTCCTCACATATTGGGAGTCTTAGGTCTTAGGATTTTCATCCAAACGGTATCGTCGAGATCTTTTTATATGTAATCACTTTGAAGCAGCTTATAGTTTCTGTGCTTTGGCCTCGACTCTAAGTATCATGTCTCAAAGCGGCTCTTTAGATAAACTTTCAATCAATACTCCTAAACCAGTTGGTTTTAAGGTATTAGGTGTTAAAGCACCCCTAAGGATTTACTTGCTCAAGCCTCTTTCTTTGACACAACTCAACCACAAGCATTTACTAGGCTAACAACTCTTTGAGTTTTGTTTCTTTTTTTTCTTTTTCTGCCTAGTAATTGATGCTCAGAGCCTTGGGCCATATTCTTTTTGTTTTTGTATTTTCTTTCTTTTGTTTTGTTTGCTGCTTCTTGGATCAATAGATTTTTGAGAATCTCCACAATACTTCTTTGGACTTCATGTCCTGCCTATGAGCTCCCATGCAAGTTTTCACAAGCATGCAACCTCAATACAAAATCATACAACTAGAACCACCACTTCTCCTAATCTTTTGCTTGCCTCAAATTTGATTTATTCCTCAATCCTTCTTCTCAAAGAACTTTCATGTGATGTATTTCTTGAAAATTGAGTGCAAACAAGTTTTGAAGATAAGAATGTTGTGATTGATCAGACATCTTGCTTATTGAATTATAAGAAAAAAAACTATGCTATGCAGGCAGGCAGGGCAATTAAGGATACAATCCAACTTTCAATCACAGCAATATTTGATGTAGAATAATCACTTAACAATACAACCTGTTGGAGTTCAATTGCTTTCCTTTTTCTCATCATCATTGTTGCTGACCTTCATGTTCATCTTTCTCCTTTTTGATGATGTTCAAAACCTCCAAAAGCTTGTATGACATTCTGTAATGATATTGAAAGTTGCTTGTTCCCCAAGCACTTGGAAACAATGGTTAGTCTGGCTGATTTATTAATGGGCTTTTGAACTTACTTTGGTGTGAGAACACCAAACTTAGTACCTTGCCAATGGGTTTCATGCATCAAATTAACCATGTGTAATAACTTTTTTTCTTTTCTTCTTCTTTTTCAAAAGCAATAAAACTGAAAACTAGGAAACAGCAGAATAGTTAACTAGTTCATCCAACATGCTTGAAACCAGCATTATGCAGAGAGTGAGAATGTGTTTTATAATGGGATTTTGGTGAAACACCAAACTTAGAATCCTGCATTCTCCTTTAGATTGTTTTGGTGTGCAACACCAAACTTAGCTTCTTGCATTATAGATAGAACTAATTAACCTTTTATTGAAATAGATATGAAAAGATAGTTACCTCCGGTTGGGTTGCCTCCCAACAAGCGCTCTTTTATTGTCACTAGCTTGACATCCTTCACTCTGTGCTCATGGAAGTTGAGGCTTCTGTTGCCTTAGGTTTCCTCCTGCTGCTATGGGCTTCCTTCCCTCTGTTTCTCTTTCCATAGCCCTCTTACTTTCCTCCATGACTCCCTTCTCTTTCAACACAGCATCCTTTTCATGGCTTTTTGGGTTCAGAGTCCCCTCCTTCTCACTCAATTCAGCAAGGTTTTGAACCAGTTGTTCCATCTGCCTTTCAAGTCTTCTGAGTGAAGCCTCCTGGTTCTTGCTTATCATCTCTTGATGTTTCTTTATTTCTTCCCGCTCTATTACCATCATTTCTTGAATTTTTATGGACCTCTCCATCAGCATTTCTAGAATATAGATTCTTTGAAAGGTTGGAAGTGGTTGTGGCTGTGTCAATTGTGGTGGTTGACGAAGGTCATTTTGAACGAATGGTGAGGTAGGACGGGGTTGGAAGTGTATGTGATTGTTGTTGTGGGGGTGTGTTTTAAGTTGGTTTTTAAAGCTGGGATTGTTGCAGTTGAAGTCCCTTGGTTTTTGGTTTTGGTTCTCAACCCCCCTCCCATTAGAATGAGTTCTCCAAGGTGGATTGTACACATCATTCTGAGGCCTGTGTTGGAGCATGCTAGAGTGAGTGCTTGGAGATTGTAGTTGCTCATAACTCTGTTGCTCATGGTTAATGACCCCAAAACTGTGTTCAGCTTGATTACTCCCATATGAGCTTTGAGTCAGGTTGTATGTATGTATTACAGCATGTCTCAACTCAGTGATTTTCCTAGCCATCGTGTCCAGTTGTTGTAGAGTCTGCTGATGTATCTGCTTGTTTTGGCTTATTACTGCACTAGCACCTTCAATTTCTTTCTCTTGTGTGAATGGATGCACTTCTGCCTCTGACTTAACAATTCTTTGTGATGGGTTCAATTTGACTAGGAGCCCATTCACCAGTTCTTCCCATCCGATAATGCTTCCTTGTGGAAAAGCTTCAAACCATTGGGCAACATCATTCATGGCTATGGATAGTTGCTTCGAACTATGGGTTACATTATCATCCAAGGTGAGGATATTACTCTCATGAATGCTAGAATTTGTTGAGTTCCCCTCCATGATCTGCACAGTCACAAAAATTCAAGTGATGATTGAATATTTTCAAGCTCAGAATGTGATTCAGAAGGTTAGCTGGCACAAAGCATCAAACAGTTGATGGACTTGGGAGATTAGTGGCCAAAAATTGCTTCTCTTGTGTAAGCAGGAGCATTGCATAGAGCCAGAAATTTCCCGGAAAACTTCACTTGGTTGCTAAAGCGAAGTTTCAGTCATCTCAGGCAAAAATTCAAACAGTTAGTGGGTCAGTCGAAAATTAAAGAAAAAATGCTTGATTTAGATCACCACTTCACTTAATCATTGTCAATCTAATCAATCCCCGGCAACGGCGCCAAAAACTTGATGAGTATTTTGGTGAAAAATAAATTTCCTCCAAAACACACAAATCTAACCGGCAAGTGTACCGGGTCGTATCAAGTAATAAAAACTCACGGGAGTGAGGTCGATCCCACAGGGATTGAAGGATTGAGCAATTTTAGCTTAGTGGTTAATTTAGTCAAGCGAATCAAGATTTGGTTGAGTGTTTTGTGATTTGCAGAAATTAAATTTCATGGAAGTAAAGAGAACAGGGAATTAAAATGCTGAATCTTAAAGAACACGAAATTAAATAGCAGAAACTTAGAATGCAAGAAATGTAAATAGCGGAATCTTAAAGTGCAAGAAATGTAAACGGCTGGAATTGAAAAGGGAATTGGGGATTGGATTTGCAGAATTTAAACAAGGAAAAGTAAATTGCATCAAGCAGAGAAGTAGAAGAAGGTTTGGGTTAGATTGGATCTTGAAGCAGAAAAGTAAATGAACATGAAAACAGTAAACAGAAAATGTAAAATTGGGAAATTAGATCTCAGGACCCAGAGACTAGAAAACCAAGTCTAGATCTCAATGCCTTCCTAGATCCAACAAGAAATTGTAATTGAAATTCAAAGAAAGTGGATGAAGAGCAATTAACAGAAATTGAAATCCAATCAAGCAGTAAATAAAGCAGTGAGATCCAAGGTTGAGATTGAAACAGAATTTCTTCAATTCTCCAACCCAAAATCCAAGACAATTGTAATTGAAATTGAAAGCAATAAAACTGAGAGGAGGAGAAGTGAATTCTCCTTCCCCAAGACAAAGAAATTAAAGATCACTCAATATCCAAAGCTCTCCGAAAACTATTATGAAAATTCCAAAAGAAAGCTCCCTTTCTTCTTGTGCTTGTTGGTTTTTCATGTACAGAGAATGGTATTCCTCATGCCTTTCTTGGATTCTCGTGTACTGTTGTGACAATCTTCCTATTGCTTCTTGCAATTGAGTCATATCCATATTACCATGTGGGAAAAAGTGTGGCTGTTCCTCCTCCTCTTGTGGCTCTTCTTCTATGTGTGGCTCATCTTCTTCCATTGGTTCTTCTCTTTCCCTTCTTTCATGTGGTCTTCGGCCTTGATGTGCTTCAAGGGGCATCATCATTCATTCAATGGTTATGGGCATGCCTTGGCTTAACCACATTGGATTCTCCTCTTCCATTGGAACTTTAGCCTTTGCACATAACCTCCAAATGGTACTCGGATAGTACAACCAAGATCCGGCCGAATTCTTTTCAGCCAGCTTTTGAATGTCTTTTGCAAGGATTTCATGAACTCTTATCTCTCCTCCCACAATGATGCAATGCAGCATCACGGCTCTCTCCCTGTTAACTTCTGAGGTGTTCACTGTGCCCAGAATTGATCTTTTCATTAACTCATACCATCTTTTTGCTTCTGGGGTGAGGTTACATCTCTTCAGGTACTTATATCTGTTCTTGTTATCTCCTTCCCACTCTGAGTTCTCCATACAAATGTCTCTCGCAATCTCCTCATAATCCTGATCCTCATTCAATCTTTGTTGGTATCCCGGTTCACTAAAGCGGACTGACTTTAGTTTCAAGACTTTCTTGATTGCATCCGGGCTAAAGTCTACTTCCACCCCCCGCACATAGCTCTTGTACGTTGGGGGCTCACGCATGTCAAGCCTTGGGACATTTGCATAGAACTCTCTTATGATATTGGCATTGATTCGGATGGCTGGTGATGCAAGTTCCTCCCACCTCCTCTTTCGAATTTTGTCCTTCATTTCTTGACATCCATCATCCGGCAACAAGAATGGAATTTTAGGATAGATTCTTTTCTCGTTCATCCATTGAATTTGCATTTGATGAAACCAAGACTTGAATCTCCGTTGGTCATATTCATGTGTGTCTTCCTCCACCATGGAATCTTTCCCTTTTCTTCGTTTGGTTCTTGAGGAGGAGGTCATGATCACTTGGTTGGTTGAGTCTTGTGAGGTTAGAAGGAGTGTGAAGAATGTTGGAGAGTTTGATGTGTGTTTGGAGCAAGAGGAAATTGAGACCGAACTTCCTATGACAAGAAATGATGAAGAGAAGTTTAAATGGTTGGAGTTTAAAGTAAGAGAAATGTTGCACAGAGCTTGTTATGTTGAGGAGTGATGAAGGGAGTGAAGTTTCCAAGGTTGGAGTGATTCGGTCATGTGCATGGCTTGAAGGTGGTATGCTTTTAAATGAGCAATGAAGGGCTGGGATGCAATTAGACTTATGGAGATCAAAGGTATGCATGTAAGGATAAATGAAGACAAAGTTTGCTCCTTCCCTTGCCTTTGCCGTGATCATTCTCAAGGAGTGGCAGATTTCTTTTTCGAGGCATGTGATGGGATTTTGTCCTCATGCTATGCTTTCCTTTGTCTTGTCTTTTTCTTTGAAGATTCTTTGACCTCCTAGTCACCACAACAAGACAACATACATTAGTTTTATCCAACCGTAGCAAGGGTGTTCTTTTTATTAATACTATGTGAACCATCAATTCTTATATCATTTAAACCGTGACACTCTCCTTTGAGGACACCAAACTTAATATTTGGTCATGTATAAAGAAAATGAGTATCTTCCTCCAATTAGTGAGATTCAAATGTTAAATGTTCATAAGAATTGTTTTCATCATACTTTCTTTTTCTCCCCTTTTTTTTTCATGAAGGATCAATTGTATCCCTAAATCGGTGCATCAAGGTTTGATGAACACCAAACTTGTTTCTTGTCAAAGGGTACATCACAATTAATGCCTTCATTACCGGAAAAGAATTTTTCCATTTATAAAATTTTGGAAAACAACAATTGTATGATTATTGATGCATGAGTTTCTACTTTTCATGAAGCTATGTGGACACCAAACTTAGTGTTTGGCCATATGCTTTGTCAAGATACTCCAAACATGCAAAATGGAATTATTTGTAACATTGGTTTAGTGTGCTTGAAGGCACACCAAACTTAGCATATGTTTCAAAATAGTGCATGCAGTCAATGGACATGTTCATGAAAAGAGAAAAGAATTCATGCTCAATTGCTCATAACTTATTGAATTTAAAATGACATGAATCTTAAAGCATGGGTTGCCTCCCATGGAGCGCTCTTTTATTGTCATTAGCTTGACATTGAGGCTTTCTTTTATGGTGGTTGGTGCTTGTAGGGCCTCAATTTGTCTCCTCTGACGTGATCCTCTTCTTTGTTCTCTGGTGTTCAATTTCAGCATGCTCTAATGAGAGTATGTTGCTGACAGTGTAGTAATCCTCAGTTTGTTGAGTTGCCCCCAGCTGTTGATATATCAGTTGCACTTTGTCACCTTTGGAAAGCCCCTCTGTTGGAGTCTTTCTATTCTTCCAACCCCTTTTTGCTTTGTTTCTGCGTTTCATCTTTCCTTTTGTTGATCTTTCTTTTCTGGCCGTAGGCTTTGCTTGGGGGCCTCTCTTTTCAGTGGCTAATACTCTAATATCCTCTTGGGTTTCTTCATCAGTCTGCACAATCCTTAGCATTGGGATGTTGCTGTGACCTTCCTGGTCATTTTTCATATAGTCTTTCTTCTCCTTGCTAAATTGTGCCTCTGGTAATACTTTTAGAGTGACACTCTGGTCATGCATCCTGAGAGTTAATTCTCCTTCCTCTACATCTATGATAGCTCTAGCAGTGGCCAAGAATGGCCTTCCCAGTATAACAGAGTCACCATCATCATCGTTTGATTCTAGAACCACAAAATCAGCAGGGTATATAAAACTGTCCACCTTGACCAAAAGATTTTCAATTACACTCCTGGGGTATACCATTGACTTGTCTACCAGCTCCAGAGACATTTGTACTGGTTTGACCTCCTCTATATGCAGCTTTTTCACCAAGGAGGATGGTATTAAGTTAATACTTGCTCCAAGATCGCACATTGCTTTAGTGATGGTCAATTCCCTAATGGTGCAAGGCAACAGGAAGCTCCCTGGGTCCTCAAGCTTGGGAGGAAGCCCCTTTTGAATCAAGGCCCTGCATTCCTCAGTAATCATTATGGTTTCTTTCTCATCCCAGCTTCTTTTCTTGTTGACAAGCTCCTTCAAGAATTTGGCATACAGGGGCATTTGCTCAAGTGCTTCAGCCAAGGGGATATTGATTTCCAGCTTCTTAAAAATCTCAAGGAATTTGTGAAAATGCTGGTCTTTAACCTCTTTGTTAAACCTCTGGGGATATGGCAGTGGAGGTGTGATGCTCTTTCCTATTTGCTGCTGTCCCTGGATTACTTTCTTTGAGCTATGTAGCTGGTTGTCCTTCTCTTTAAGTTTCTCAGTGCTTTTGTTTGGCATCACAACTTGCTCCTTAGCTTCATCGTCCTTTGCTTGCTTCTCATCCTCTGTTGGTTCTTTGACGCTCTCTGCTTGCTTCTGTGTAGTGTCATTGTTGCTTATCAATGTTCTCCCGCTCCTTAATTGTATTGCCTTGCATTCCTCCTTGGGATTTGGGATTGTGTCACTGGGCAGTGAGTTTGAAGATCTCTCAACAGATACTTGCTTGGAGAGTTGCCCAATCTGCCTCTCTAGGCTCTTTAATGATGCTTCATGGTTTTTGTTTGTTATTTCTTGGTGTTTCATCATTTTTTCTATCAAGGTCTCTAAGTTGGTGAGTCTTTGAGGTTCAGGTGGTGCTTGTGGTGGGTTGTGAGATGTGGGTGGTGGATGATAGGCATTTTGGTTGGTGGGTTGGTTATTGGATTGGTACTGGTTGAGATTAGGGTAGTTGTTTTGAGGTTTTCTGTATGTGTTTTGGTTAGTCTGCTGATGGTTGTAGTTTTGGTTATTTCTTGGGTTGTTTTGATTTGAATTCCTCTGCCATGGGTGTTGGTTTTAGTTGTGAGTGTCTTCCCATCTGAGGTTGGGGTGATTTTTCCATGAGGGGTTGTAGGTATCACCATAGAATTCATTTGGATTTGAATGCATGTACTGGACTTGTTCCTGCTGTTGCTCCTCTTGGATTTCTTCATTTTGCCCCCATGTGACTGATGGTTGGCTAGTGTTAACTGCTGCAACTTGGAGGCCATCAATCTTCTTGGTCATTTGCTCAAATTGTTGTTGAATTTGCTGCTGCATTAATTTGTTTTGAGCCAGGATTGAATCCACTCCTTCTAGTTCCATTACTCCTCTGCTTTGTGATGGTTGGCGGCTTCTTTGATGAGCAAAGAAATATTGGTTGTTGGCCACCATATCAATGAGTTCTTGAGCCTCCTCTGCAGTTTTCATGAGTTGCAAGGAACCTCCAGCTGAATGATCCAAAGCTTCCTGGGATTTCAGTGTTAAGCCTTCATAGAAGTTCTGCAGCTTCTCCCACTCATTAAACATGGCAGGGGGACATTTCCTGATTAGAGCCTTGTACCTCTCCCATGCCTCATAGATGGGTTCAGCCTCCATTTGTGTAAATGTTTGTACCTCAGCCTTCAACCTTATAATCCTCTGAGGTGGGTAAAACTTGGCGAGAAACTTGGTTAGCAAATCATCCCAGTTGTTGATGCTGTCCCTTGGAAAAGATTCCAACCATTGAGTGGCCTTGTCCCTGAGAGAAAATGGGAATAGCATCAGCTTGTAACTGTCAGGAGGCACACCATTAGTTTTGACAGTGTTGCATATCCTCAAGAAAGTGGATAAGTGTTGGTGTGGGTCTTCAAGTGGTCCTCCACCAAAAGAGCAATTGTTCTGAACCAAAGTGATGAGTTGTGGCTTGAGTTCAAAATTGTTAGCATTGACATTTGGAGCCAAGATGCTGCTCCCACAATGTCTAGGATTTGCAAAGGTATAGGACGCCAAAACTCTCCTCTGGGGTGGGTTGTCATTGTTGTTGCCTGCTCCACCTGGTGGATTGGTTGAATGTTCCTCCATCTCTTGGAATTCTTCGTTTGATTCCTCTTCTCCAACAATATTTTTCCCTCTTTCAGCTCTTCTTATCCTCCTGAGAGTTCTTTCGTCTTGTTCATGAAAATTGGGTATGGTTCTTCTTGTACCTGACATACAAGCAGAGCATGAGAAATGCACAAAACCAGTGACACTTCAATCTACTGCTAGATTGAAGTGTTAGTTAGTTTAAGCAAAAAATCAAATAGTTAGTGGGTTAATCAAAATTAAAGAGAAAGTTCTTGATCTAGATCACCACCTCACTTAATCATTGTCAATCTAATCAATTCCCCGGCAACGGCGCCAAAAACTTGATGAGTATTTTGGTGAAAAATAAATTTCCTCCAAAACACACAAATCTAACCGGCAAGTGTACCGGGTCGTATCAAGTAATAAAAACTCACGGGAGTGAGGTCGATCCCACAGGGATTGAAGGATTGAGCAATTTTAGCTTAGTGGTTAATTTAGTCAAGCGAATCAAGATTTGGTTGAGTGTTTTGTGATTTGCAGAAATTAAATTTCATGGAAGTAAAGAGAACAGGGAATTAAAATGCTGAATCTTAAAGAACACGAAATTAAATAGCAGAAACTTAGAATGCAAGAAATGTAAATAGCGGAATCTTAAAGTGCAAGAAATGTAAACGGCTGGAATTGAAAAGGGAATTGGGGATTGGATTTGCAGAATTTAACTTTGGCCCTAACGTTGGCCTTACCTTGTGCACTTGTGGCGCCAACGTTAGCCACCAAGTTAGGGGCTAACGTTGGCGCAAACTTTTGCTCCTCCCCTTGTGATTTTCATGTGCCAACGTTAGCCACCAAGTTAGGGGGCTAACGTTGGCGCAAACTTTTGGTGCCCAGGGAGGTTTTCTTCATGCCAACGTTAGCCTCAAAGTTAGGGGGCTAACGTTGGCGCAAACTTTTGGTGCCCAGGGAGGTTTTCTTCATGCCAATGTTAGCCTCAAAGTTAGGGGGCTAACGTTGGCGCAAACTTTTGGTGCCCAGGGAGGTTTTCTTCATGCCAACGTTAGCCTCAAAGTTAGGGGGCTAACGTTGGGGCTAACTTTTCAACCAAAAGTTTGTGCAAAAGTTTGATGCTAACTTTAGGTCCAGCTTTTTGCTTCCTGGTTCAATTTCACTTATTCCATTGTCTTCTCTTTACTCCTAGCTATTCCTTCTTGCTTCAACCTTTCTCTAAGCTTTCTTCACCTATCATTAATCAACCAAACACATCAAAGCTATGCTTAAAATCATGAGATATTCATTCTTTCATAATATGTGACAATTATAGTATAAAACCTCATGAAATAGCATGAATTCATACATGGTTGATTAAATCAAAGGAAACATGAAAATCTACCCAATTAGCTTGCTTATGGTTCAAGAAAGTGCATAATTCTAATGAAAACAAAAGAAAAAGACTAGTTAAAATAGGCTAAGATGACTTGTCATCACCTGTCTAGAGTGTTGTGCTTTAGCTTCTCTTAGCTTCCTCTTCAGAGTCCTTTCAGGTTCAGGATCAGCTTCAACAAGAATGTTCTTATCCTTGTTCCTGCTCATATGAAAAAGAAGAGAACAGAAAAGAAGAGGAATCCTCTATGTCACAGTATAGAGATTCCTTTATATGAGTAGAAGAAGAGAAGAATAAAATGAAGAAGGGAGAAGAATAAGAATTCGAACACAGAGAGAGGGGGAGGGTTCGAATTTTAAGAAGAATAGTGTTAGTAAATAAATAAAATAAATAGAAAGAGATGAGAGAGAGAGAGAGAGAGTATTCAAATTTTAATTTAAAAGAAAAGAAAAATATTTTTGTTTTTATTTTAATTATTAGTTAGAATTCAAATTTATTAAAAGAAATAAAATTAAATTAAAATTTAAAATAATTAGTTAATTAAAAAGAATTTTGAAAAAATAGTTAGTGATTTTCGAAAATTAGAGAGAGAAAAGTAGTTAGGTGGTTTTGAAAAAGATAAGAAATAGTAAACTTTTAAAATTAAAACAAAAAGTCAAGTAGTTAATTGAAAACGATTTGAAAATCAATTTCAAAAAGATAAGAAGTTAGAAAAAGATTTGAAATTAAGTTTTGAAAAAGATATGATTGAAATCTATTTTGGAAAAGATTTGAAAAGGAAATTAAAAAGTTTTGATTTTTGAAATTAAAGTTGATTACTTGACTAACAAGAAACTAAAAGATATGATTCTAGAATTTAAAGATTGATCCTTTCTTAATAGGCAAGTAACAACTTAAAAATTTTTTGAATGCAAACATTAATTGTTAGCATTAATTTCGAAAATTATAAAATAAAAATAAGAAAAAGATTTTGAAAAGTTATTTTGAAGAATTTTCGAAAAACAGGAAAGAAAAATGAAAAAGATTTGATTTTTGAAAAAGATTTGAAAAGATAGGATTTTTAAATTGAAATTTTGACTTGACTAACAAGAAACAATCAAATTTTGAAAATTTTTGACTAAGTCAATCCCAAAATTTCGAAATTTATTAGAAGAATAAGGGAAAGATATTTTTTTTCTTTTTGAATTTTTAATGAGGAGAGAGAAAAATAACAAAATGTAACAAGACATAAGAAATTAAGATCAAAACAAATAATGCATGCAAGAACACTTTGAATGTCAAGATGAACACCCAGAACATATTTTTGAAAATTTTTAAGAAAAGAAACACATGCAAGACACCAAGGAAAGACACAAAACAAGAAAAATCAAAGATCAAACAAGGAAAATCATCAAGAACAATTTGAAGATCAAAGAAGAACACATGATGAATTTTTGAAAATTAAATAAAAATTAAAAACATGCAATTGACACCAAACTTAAAATTTGACACTAGACTCAAACAAGAAACATAAAAATTTTTTGGTTTTTATGATTTATTAATTTTTTTTGTAATTTTTTGAAAGTTATTTGGAAAAAGAGAATAAAGAAATTCAAAATTTTTAATAAGAATTCCAGGATTCGTGCAATGCTAGTCTAAAGCTTCAGTCCAAAAGAATTAGACATGGCCAAATGGCCAGCCAAGCTTTAGCAGAGCATTACATATAACAGCCAAATTGATGGAAACCAAAAGGCTCTTGCAAAGATAAGTGGAAACATCGGTCCAACAGATTAGACATGACTTAACAGCCAGCCAGGATTCAACATATCTCATGAAACTCTAGAATTCGTTCTTAAAAACTCTGAAGAACATATTTATTTATTTTTTTTCGAAAATAAAAATAAAAAGGTTAAACATAAAATAAAATTACCTAATCTAAGAAACAAGATGAACCGTCAGTTGTCCAAACTCGAACAATCCCCGGCAACGGCACCAAAAACTTGGTGTGGGAAATCGTGATTCACACTTTTCACAACTCCGCACAACTAACCAGCAAGTGTACTGGGTCGTCCAAGTAATACCTTACGTGAGTAAGGGTCGATCCCACGGAGATTGTCGGCTTGAAGCAAGCTATGGTCATCTTGTAAATATCAGTCAGGCGGATTCAAATGGTTATGAGGTTTTGATAATTAAAAGATAAATAAAACATAAAATAAGATAAAGATACCTATGTGATTCATTGGTGGGAATTTCAGATAAGCGTTTGGAGATGCTTTGTTGCTTCTGAACCTCTGCTTTCCTATTGCCTTCTTCCAATCATGCGTGCTCCCTTCCATGGCAAGCTGTAGGATCCTTTCAGTGAAAATGGTCCTCTACGGTTTCTGCACGGCTAATCAACTGTCGAATTTCTCGTCTTGGATGAAAAATACCAGGCACAGCTACGCATGGCTAATCATCTGTCGGTTTCCGCTAGTGTCGGAATAGAATCCATTGATCCTTTTGCACATTGTCACTGCGCCCAACATTCGTTGGTTTGAAGCTCGTCACAGTCATCCCTTCCCAGATCCTATTCAGAATACCACAGACAAGGTTTAGACTTTTCGGATCCCAGGAATGCTGCCAATTAGTTCTAGCCTCTACCACGAAGATACTAATCTCACGAACTCGGTCCGTGTATTAGAGACCCAAGAGATACGCACTCAAGCTGTCACCCAATGACTACGTTGAGCTCAGATAGAACGGAAGCGGTTGTCAGGCACGCGTTCATAGAATTGAGAATAATGATGAGTGTCACAGATCATATCATTCTCCAAATTGAAGTACGAGTGAGTATCTTAGAATAGAATCAAGCGTGAATGAATAGAAAAATAGTAGTAATTGCATTAATTCATGAAGAACAGCAGAGCTCCACACCTTAATCTATGGGGTGTAGAAACTCCATCGTAGAAAATACATAAGTGAAAATAGTCTAGGCATGGCCAAATGGCCCGCCCCCAAAATGTGAACAATGGTCTCAGCTCCAAAGTATGAGAACTGGATCCCAAAGATCCAAATACAATAGTAAAAAGTGCTATTTATACTAAACTAGTAACTTAGGTTTACAGAAAATGAGTAACTAAGTGCAGATAGTGCAGAAATCTACTTTCGGGGCCCACTTGGTGTGTGCTTGGGCTGAGCATTGAAGCTTTTTCGTGCATAGGCTGTTCTTGGAGTTAAACGCCAGCTTGGGTGCCAGTTTGGGCGTTTAACTCCAATTTTGGTGCCAGTTTGGGCGTTTTACGCCAGAAGGTTTTTGGCTGGCTTTAGAGGCCAGTTTGGGCCATCAAATCTCGGGCAAAGTATAGACTATTATATATTGCTGGAAAACCCAAGATGTCTAATTTCAAACGCAACTGAGAGCGCGCCAATTGGGCTTCTGTAACTCCAGAAAATCCGCTTTGAGTGTAGGAGGGTCAGAATTCAACAGCATCTACAGTCCTTTTTCAGCCTCTAGATCAGATTTTTGCTCAGGTCCCTCAATTTTAGCCAGAAAATACCTGAAATCACAGAAAAACACACAAACTCATAGTAAAGTCTAGAAATGTGATTTTTTCATAAAAACTAATAAAAATATAATAAAAAGTAACTAAAACATACTAAAAACTATGTAAAAACAATGCCAAAAAGGGTATAAATTATCCGCTCATCAACTACCTTCTTTTTACCCTTCACATATCTTTTTCTCTTGCCAGCAGTAATCCCACCATTGCTGTCAGTTTTAGTACTGTCACCCTCAATTCCAGCCAGTGGAGGTTTGTACAACACGTCCTCTATGCTCTCGTACCCGTCATCAGATGAAGAGGATGCATTCAGTTCCTCTGTAGTTTCATCAACCTTCCCTGCAGTATCTCTGTCCTGAACAGCATCCTCAAGAACCTCCGGATGATCAACAGGGTGGTCAAAGTATATATGAAACTCACTTAGCCCTGGGTTCTTCATTAAGTCCTCTCACATTGCATTGATCCCTGCATCCCCAGTCAATATGTTCATTCCAGATTCAATGTCAGTGCTTGTTGGATCATACCAGTATACTACCTTGTATGACTGGTATCCCAAGCCCTTAAACAATGTCATAAGGTCTCTGAAATTAACAAAGTCCAGGTCTATCTCAGGGAACTTCTCTTCCTTTTCATTCTGATAAACCATTTTTTTACATCACTTTCTCTGACAAAGTTCCCTCCATGGTGAATAACCGGCACCACAAAAACATCAACCATCTGAAATTAACCCGTGCACAACTAGGATTAAAATAAAAAACACATAAACACAAAATATGAATGAAACCACATTGCCCTAACACAATCCCTCCCCCTAATCCTACATAGGACGCTATACACCCCTTTTTCATATTCTATCCCACACTGTAAACATGCACACACAGTGCCTTCATAGCTAAGCATCGCAATCTTACCTTCTGATGAAGACAGCAACCACGACCTCAACGCAAGCTTCTTCTCAGCTTCTGGCACCAACTCTAACCCCGCACCGATTGCTCTTCTACGTGTTGTAATTTTTGAAGGGAGAAACAGAGACGAAGGAGTTTGATCGTCTTTGGTTTAGGGTTTTCTATAATTCTCTCACTCAAGTATGGGTCTTCTGGGTATTGTATACGGGGATTAAACTGTGTTTGGAGGGGAGGTAACGAAACGGCGTCGTTTTCATTTCTGGGGACTTATATGTCCTGTTTCCAAAAGCTCACTGCCACGTGGACTCCGTAAAAGCCATGTCAGTGCCACCTTTACCAGGTCAGAGTTTTCCGTCTGATCCAACGGCCTGAATTCAATAGAAGGTTTAAAATGTCCACATTTTAAAGGGGTCAGGGACATGAAGGTATTTTCCTTTCCTTGAGGACGAAAATATCCGCGAAAAAAAAGGTCAGGGACCTATTTGTCCTTTACTCTTAATATTGTGATGGCTTTATGACTTTTATTGATCGGCTAATTTATTAATGTTGACTACTTTTATTATAAGCCTCTAAAATCTTGCTTTGAAATGTTTGCACACCGCCACTTCTCTTGACTGAAAGATGTTTCTTTCTATGGCTACACTTTTCTTTTATGCACTACAAATTATGAATTTTTTACCATTATCCTCTGTGTAGAATAAACATGATAAGATTTTAGAATAAATATAAAAAATAGATTTTCATTATTAAATATTTTTTTATATTATAAATTTACTTTTGTAATCTCATTTTTTAGAGTATTTTGGATTTAGGATTAAAGTTTAAAAAAATAGAATTTAAGATTTACGATTTAGAATTTAAGACTCAAGATTTAAAACTTAAATTTACGATAAAAAATAGTTAATATTAATTAAAAATAATTAGCTTTCTAGTTAAACTAAAAAATTTATTGTTGGGGTGTCTACCAATAATTAATATTGTTAAATAATGTTAATTATCTTATATTAAACTCAGAAAAAAATATTAGAACCCAATATTAATCAACAATTAAACATTAAAAAAATCAAAACTAAAAATAATAAAAACATTTAAAATTTAAATAAAAATAAAAAATAAAATAAAATAAAATAAAACTAATTTAGAGTATAAAATACCAATAACTAGTTTTTTTTTTCTAAATTTATCCCTTATTTATTCATGATCTTTTTGCTACTGTTATATTATAGAAAAATTGTATATTTTTTCTCTCTTATTTGTTTTCTGAATGGGGTGTCAAACTACCCCACCTCGACCCACTAGCTAAATGAGATGTAATTGATTTTCTTCCTCGGGCGAGCTGGCCGCCAGCTCGCCAACAATATTTCAAATACATCATCTTCATCATCATTAACAAAATTAGTGCACGCAAGACTTTGGTCTAATGCTGTGTGTATGGTCTGGATAAATTTATAATGGCTAAAGTTGAAGATTGTCCAAAGTAGTTGATTAACCATCTTCAAATCAAAAAGTCACATGATTAGATCTAGCTCAAGATGATCGGTTGGGGTCTTCTAATAAGAGATTAAGGCAAAGATTTCAATCAAAATTTAATTAAATAAAATTATTAAAACAATTAAAAAAGTAACAAAAAATTAAAGAAAATTTATTAAATAAAAAGAATCGTGTTCTGTGCTGCTTTCAGGGTGTAGGGAGGTGATGACAAGTCATCTTAGTCTATTTTAACTAGTCTTTTTCTTTTGTTTTCATTAGAATTATGCACTTTCTTGAGCTACAAGCAAGCCAATTAGCTAGATTTTCATGTTTCCTTTGATTTAATCAACCATGTATGAATTCATGCTATTTCATGAGGTTTTATACTATAATTGTCACATATTATGAAAGAATGAATATCTCATGATTTTAAGCATAGCTTTGATGTGTTTGGTTGATTAATGATAGGTGAGGAAAGCTTGGAGAAAGGTTGAAGCAAGAAGGAACAGCTAGGAGTAAAGAGAAGACAATGGAATAAGTGAAATTGAACCAGGAAGCAAAAAGCTGGACCTAAAGTTAGCCTCAAACTTTTGCACAAACTTTTGGGTGAAAAGTTAGCCCCAACGTTAGCCCCTAACTTGGAGGCTAACGTTGGCATGATGAAAATCACCCCTGGGCACCAAAAGTTTGCGCCAACGTTAGCCCCCTAACTTTGAGGCTAACGTTGGCATGAAGAAAACCTCCCTGGGCACCAAAAGTTTGCGCCAACGTTAGCCCCCTAACTTTGAGGCTAACGTTGGCATGAAGAAAACCTCCCTGGGCACCAAAAGTTTGTGCCAACGTTAGCCCCCTAACTTGGTGGCTAACGTTGGCACATGAAAATCACAAGGGGAGGAGCAAAAGTTTGCGCCAATGTTAGCCCCCTAACTTGGTGGCTAACGTTGGCGCCACAAGTGCACAAGGTAAGGCCAACGTTAGGGCCAAAGTTAGACCCTAACTTTGGCACCAACGTTGGTATCAGATGGATATAGCTGCTGATATGAAAAGTTTGGGCAAAAGTTAGCCCCCTAACTTTTGCTCAAACTTTTGGTCCAACTTTTGCAAAACTCCAAACCGGTTCAATTGGTTCACTTTGGTTCTTCTCCAAACTTCAAGAGCAATCAACCAAGGCCTCTTTCAACCTAATTCCACCAAGAGCAAAGGCCCAACTCAAGGCTTGAAGATCATTTGAAGAAAGTGTATAAATAGGATAGAATTCAAGTTCTTCGAGGAGCTTTCTTTTGGGAAATTTTCATAATAGTTTTCGGAGAGCTTTTGATATTGAGTGATCTTTAATTTCTTTGTCTTGGGGAAGGAGAATTCACTTCTCTTCCTCTCAGTTTTATTGCTTTCAATTTCAATTACAATTGTCTTGGATTTTGGGTTAGAGAATTGAAGAAATTCTGTTTCAATCTCAACCTTGGATCTCACTGCTTTATTTACTGCTTGATTGGATTTCAATTTCTGTTAATTGCTCTTCATCCACTTTCTTTGAATTTCAATTACAATTTCTTGTTGGATCTAGGAAGGCATTGAGATCTAGACTTGGTTTTCTAGTCTCTGGGTCCTGAGATCTAATTTCCCAATTTTACATTTTCTGTTTACTGTTTTCATGTTCATTTACTTTTCTGCTTCAAGATCCAATCTAACCCAAACCTTCTTCTACTTCTCTGCTTGATGCAATTTACTTTTCCTTGTTTAAATTCTGCAAATCCAATCCCCAATTCCCTTTTCAATTCCAGCCGTTTACATTTCTTGCACTTTAAGATTCCGCTATTTACATTTCTTGCATTCTAAGTTTCTGCTATTTAATTTCGTGTTCTTTAAGATTCAGCATTTTAATTCCCTGTTCTCTTTACTTCCATGAAATTTAATTTCTGCAAATCACAAAACACTCAACCAAATCTTGATTCGCTTGACTAAATTAACCACTAAGCTAAAATTGCTCAATCCTTCAATTCCTGTGGGATCGACCTCACTTCCGTGAGTTTTTATTACTTGATACGACCCGGTACACTTGCCGGTTAGATTTGTGTGTTTTGGAGGAAATTTATTTTTCACCAAAATACTCATCAGGAGGAGCTGCTCGTTGTTCAATTGTTGCTTGTTGTTGACTGCGTCTATTCAACAAATGCGGGAGGAGCTGTTGAACAAAGTGCTGAGTAGAACATTGGAGAATGATGCTGACGCCGACGATGGCGGCAAATTTTCTCGTTGAAGCATTGTTGTTGCCTGCGTCTATTTGATGGATGTTGGAACAAAAATAGAAGCTTCAACACACCGAAAGAAACAAAGCACCAAAATTTAAGCAGAACACGGGGACAAACGCCGATGGTGGAGGGTAGGAGAAGAGAACCAAGAGATGCTTAGGTTGGTTTGCATTTTTATTTTCTATTTTTATTTTTAATATTTTTTATTTTTAGAATTTTGTAAAAGAAAAAGAAAAACAAGACGTAAAAATAGAAAAAAATTATTATTTTTATTAATTTTTTATAAAATCTAAAAAATAAAAAAAATACTAAAAATAAAAATAAAAAATAAAAATACAAATCAAATGCACTTTTATTTTGTTATTGATGCATCTATTTGATGGATGCTGGAACTAAGGCAGAAGCTTCAGCACGTCGAAGAAGCAAAGCACCCAAATTGAAGTAGAACGTGTGTAACACTTTTACTATCAGAATGTTAGGCTTCCGGTTGTACCACTCTGATAGCGAGAAGTGTTACGACGACTTCATATATTTAATAATAAAATAGGAGCCTTTGACTTAAAACTCTTTCGCTGTTTTTTTAAAAAAAAATGGAATATATTTTATTAAAAACAAACAAGCATATACATATATACAAAACTTCTTACTCAAGTAACTTACAAATATTATATAAATACATGTCATTACAATCACGACTCTTACAAGAATATAATAATGAAGGCGAGGAAAATCTATAACATATGTATACAAACAGAAATAACATATCTAAGAACTTAACAAAATCTCTGCAAGCTTCCTTGTTAGTCCTGAAAAGGAAAAATCGGTGGGGTCAATGTCGTCCTCCCAAGTTCCCAGTAGAGGATTTTTTAAGAATTGTCATAAGAAGATATTTTAAATAAAAATATTTTCAATTTCAGTGATCGTCAGTTCATTATCCAAATTTTAAACTCATATTTTTATTATAAAGAATTTCACGCAAAATAACATTCTATATATTTCACCGCTTACTAAGAAACCATTTTAACCAAAACTTACCACTGATCCAACCAACCACGGCCTCTAGCCCAAATCAAATCAACTTGGCCTCCAGCCTTAATTAAATCAGTTTGGCCTTCGACTCAAATTAAATCAAATCACCACCAAAACTCAGTCTCAAAACAGAATCAATCACATGCCCAAATAATACAAGGAAAACATAATCAGAGAGCAATTACATCAAGTACGACAAATAATAGTTAGACAGAACTCATCAGATAGGCAAATCAAAACACCTAAGCACACCGAGACAAAGCAAACAAATGTAGTATGATGCATGCCTGTCCTACTGGTCGTAAGCTCACTTGTTGGTTAAACTACCAGAACCCGACACATCCGGTAGCTAATCCAAACATTGTCTCTAGGTTGGGCATCCCAAGAGGAACACAAATAAAGGAGAGTGTCTTTCCACCTTCTCCCAGAGGAATTACGAAGGAGAGTTCCTTTCCACATCGAAGGAGTGTGCCTTTTTACCTTTCAACTAAAGAAAGATGTGGGAGAAAACAATACAAAGGAAAGTGCCTTTTCCACCTTTGCCACATCCATATCACAACAAGAGAGGAAATCCTTCATTCTCAACTTGTCAAATTCATGAGCAGGACAAAACCACTGTCCTCACAACATCCATCATAATCTCATTCAATTCACATTCACCATCAAACATAATCGAATTAAAATCCAAAGTAAATCATGTAAACCAAAACTAAATCATTTAAACCAAAACCAATTTTAGTTTCATTCTTATTAAAACATTCCCAAGAGGCTCGAAAATCATTCTATTTCTCTAAATCAAATTCAAATACTTCATCTTCTCTAAAACGGCTCAAAAACTTTTTTCAAAGACTCGAAAACTCCTCCATTCTTAAATAAAAATTTACATCACTTTATTTCTTTCATTAAAAATCCTCAAAATATCATTCTTGAATTTATATCAATTTAATAAGCTCATTTCCAATCAATCGAATATCCAAAACATAATTCTTCCATCAATAAACCGAAATAAAATCTCCAATTTCTTATAAAAATTTCAGTAGCATCTCCTTTAAAACTCGGAATTTTGCCACCCTTCAAGGATTCCAAAAAAACCATTTCCAAATCTCAAATCCTTTTCCAAAATCAAACAAAATTCAAAATTCTAAATATCAAATAATTGCTAATTCTCAAAACCATTTCTAATAAATCAACAAAACAAATTCCAATATCAAAATATTTACCAATCTCAAATTATTTTAGCAACCACCAATTTAACAAAATAAATTAATAAATCAGAATTCTTAATGACTCTAACGCAATCAAGAAACCAATATAACCATCAAGCGACCACTTCAACAACAACCAACCAGGCAAGCAATTACATTTATTCAAAGCAACTCAGTTCAGTCCACAAGACTTATGAAAATCATAAACATATATTTTTCGTATTAATATCAACTTGTAACAATTCTTGAAAGTAAAATAAGTTTAAGAAATTTCTCCTACCTCGAATAGTCGAAACTCGATAGCTATAAAATGTGCAAAACACCTTTTTACCGGCCCGCAACAGTGACAGTGGTGTGGAAAATTGTGATTCACACTTTTCACATCTCCGCACAACTAACCAGCAAGTGCACTAGGTCGTCCAAGTAATAAACCTTACGTGAGTAAGGGTCGATCCCAAGGAGATTGTCGGCTTGAAGCAATCTATGGTCATCTTGTAAATCTCAGTCAGGCGGATTCAAATGGTTATGAGGTTTTCATAATTAAAAGATAAACAAAACATAAAATAAAATAAAGTTACTTATGTAATTCATTGGTGGGAATTTCAGATAAGCGTCTGAAGATGCTTTATTGCTTCTGAACCTTTGCTTTCCTATTGCCTTCTTCCAACCATGCGTGCTCCCTTCCATGGCAAGCTGTAGGATCCTCTCAGTGAAAATGGTCCTCTACAGTTTTTGCACGGCTAATCAACTGTCGGATTTCTCTCTCGGATGAAAAATACCAGGCACAGCTACCGAATGGCTAATCATCTGTCGGTTCTCGCTACCATCGGAATAGAATCCATTGATCCTTTTGCACACTGTCACTGCACCCAACATTCACAGGTTTGAAGCTCGTCACAGTCATCCCTTCCCGGATCCTACTCGGAATACCACAGACAAGGTTTAGACTTTTCGGATCCTAGGAATGGCTGCCAATTGGTTCTAGCCTATACCATGAAGATACTAATCTCACAGACTCGGTCCATGTATTAGATACCCAAGAGAATATACTCCGGCTGTCGTCCAATGACTACGTTAAATATCATGTAGACCGCTTTGTGGTTGTCAGGAACGCGGATCTTGGCTAAGCGAGTAACGAAGATTGGGTGATTGTCACGAGTCACCCCTTCATTCTGACTTAACTGAATTAAGTACGAGAGTATATCTTGGAGAAGAAGTAGGCGTGAATTGAAAGAAAAACAATAGTACTTGCATTAATTCATGAAGAACAGCAGAGCTCCACACCTTAATCTATGAGGTGTAGAAACTCCATCGTAGAAAATACATAAGTGAAAAAGGTCTAGGCATGACTGAATGGCCAGCCTCCCCAAATGTGAACAATGGTCAAAAGATGATCCAAAGTCTCTAAAATATTCCAAAGATGTAAAATAAATCTCTAAAAGTAGTTTTTATACTAAACTAGTAACCTAGGTTTACAGAAAATGAGTAACTAAGTGCAGATAGTGCAAAAATCCACTTCCGAGGCCCACTTGGTGTGTGCTTGGGCTGAGCATTGAGCTTTACACGTGCATAGGCTGTTCGTGGAGTTAAACGCCAGCTTGGGTGCCAGTTTGGGCGTTTAACTCCAATTCTGGTGCCAGTTTGGGCATTTTACGCCAGAAAGTTTTAGGCTGACTTTGGACGCCAGTTTGGGCCATCAAATCTCGGGCAAAGTATAGACTATTATATATTGATGGAAAGCCCAGGATGTTTACTTTTTAACTCAATTGATAGCATGCCAATTGGGCTTCTGAAGCTCCAGAAAATCCACTTCGAGTGCAGGAGGGTCAGAATCCAACAACATCTGCAGTCCTTTTCTCAGCCTCTGAATCAGATTTTTGCTCAGGTCCCTCAATTTCAGCCAGAAAATACCTGAAATCATAGAAAAATACACAAACTCATAGTAAAGTCCAGAAATGTGATTTTTGCATAAAAACTAATAAAAACATAATAAAAAGTAACTAAAACATACTAAAAACTATGTAAAAATAATGCCAAAAAGGGTATAAATTATCCGCTCATCACAACACCAAACTTAAATTGTTGCTTGTCCCCAAGCAACTAAAAAAAATAGGATAAAAAGAATAGAAAATACAATAAATCTCAAAAATATCAATGAAGATTAGCTTCAATTAGATGAGCAGGACTTGTAGCCTTTTTGCTTCTGAACAGTTTTGGCATCTCACTTTTTTCTTTGAAGTTCAGAATGATTGGCATCCATAGGAACTTAGAATTTAGATAGTGTTATTGATTCTCATAGTTCAGTATGTTGATTCTTGAACACAGCTACTTTATGAGTCTTGGCCGTGACCTTAAGCATTTTGTTTTCCAGTATTACCACCGGATACATAAATGCCACAGACACATAACTGGGTGAACCTTTTCAGATTGTGACTCAACTTTGCTAAAGTCCCCAGTTAGAGGTTCCCAGAGCTCTTAAGCACACTCTTTTTGCTTTGGACCACGACTTTAACCGCTCAGTCTCAAGCTTTTCACTTGACACCTTCACGCCACAAGCACATGGTTAGGGACAGCTTGGTTTAGCCGCTTAGGCCAGGATTTTATTCCCTTGGGCCCTCCTATCCATTAATGCTCAAAGCCTTGGATCTTTTTTACCCTTGCCTTTTGGTTTAAAGGGCTGTTGGCTTTTTCTGCTTGCTTTTTCTTTCTCTTTCTCTTTTTTTTCGCCTCTTTTTTTTCCGCAAGCTTTGTTTTTCACTGCTTTTTCTTGCTTCAAGAATCCATTTTTTGATTTTTCAGATTATCAATAACATTTCTTCTTTTTCATTATTCTTTCAAGAGCCAATAATTTTAACATTCATGAACAACAAATTCAAAAATATGCACTGTTCAAGCATTCATTCAGAAAATAAAAAGTATTGCCACCACATCAAAATAATTAAACTAATTTCAAGATAAAATTCAAAATTCATGTACTTCTTGTTCTTTTGCAAAAAAAGCATTTTTTTTATTTTAAGAAAGGTGAAGGATTCAAAGTACATTCATAACTTTAAGACATAGACACTAGACACTAATGATCATGTAATAAAGACACAAACATAGACAAAACATAAAGCATAGAATTCAAAAAACAGAAAAATAAGAACAAGGAAATTAAAGAACGGGTCCACCTTTGTGATGGCGGCTAGTTATTCTTTTTGAAGATCCCATGGAGTGCTTTAGCTCCTCAATATCTCTTCCTTGCCTTTGTTGCTCCTCTTTCATGGCCTTTTGGTCCTCTCTAATTTTATGGAGGATAACAGAGTGCTCTTGTTGAGGTCCATGAGTGGGCTCTCTTATTTGCTCCATCCTCTTTCTAGTGATGGGCTTTTGAGATGAATTTCTCCATCTCTCATGACTCGAAGTTGGAAGCAACTGCCTTTCCTTTCCTCTTTCTAGAGGTTTCTCCGGCCTTAGGTGCCATTAATGGTTATGGAAAAATAGAAATGTAGAGCTTTTTCCACACCAAACTTAAAAAGTTTGCTCGTCCTTGAACAAAAGAAGAAAGAAAGGAGTAGAAGAAGAAGAAATGGAGGAGATGGAGGGTAGTAGTGGTTTCGGCCAAGGGGGGATAGTAGTGTGTATGATGTGTGAAATGGAATGTGGTAAGGAGGGGTATTTATAGGGTAGGAGAGAGAGGGAATCTGTGTGAGAATGGGTGGGTTTGGGAGGGAAATGGTTTGAATTTGAATGGTGAGGTAGGTGGGGTTTATGATGGATGGATGTGCGTGGTGAAGAGAATATGGGGAAGAGGGTAGGATTTGATAGGTGAATGGTGTTTGGGGAAGAGTATTGATGTGATTGGTCAAGGGTATTTGAGGAAGAGTGTTATGGAAAGGTGTAAAGAGGAGAAAAGAAGAAGTGGAGTAGGTGGAGATCCTGTAGGGTCCACAGATCCTGAGGTGTCAAGGAATTCTGCTCCCTGCACCATTCTGGCGTTCAAACGCCCTCTGTGTGCCAATTTTGGTGTTAAACACCAGCTCTGCTACCTTTCTTGGTATTAAACGCCAGTCTGCTGCCCCTTTCTGGCATTTAACGCCAGCCAGACACCCTTTTCTGGCGTTAAACGCCTAGAGTGTTGCCCATTCTGGTGTTTAATGCCCAGAATGCTGCCAGCCTGGGAGTTAAACGCCCATTCTGCTATCCTTACTGGCGTTTAAACGCCAGTAAGCCTGTCCTCCAGAGTGTGCTGTTTTTTATGCTGTTTTTTATTTTGCTTTAATTCTGCAGTTGTTTTTATGACTTCACATGATCATCAACATAAAGAAAACATAAAATGACAATGGAATATAAATAAATATAATTAAATAACATTGGGTTGCCTCCCAACAAGCGCTTCTTTAATGTCAATAGCTTGACAGTGAGCTCTTGGAGAGCTTTACAGAGACTCAGAGCTTGATGGTAGCCTCCCAACACCAAACTTAGAAGTTGAGTGTGGGGGCTCTGTTTTACTCTGTATTAAGAGAAGCTTTAAACTTAGAAGTTGAGTGTGGGGGCTCTCTTTTCATGATTCCTCTCCATGGTTACAAAAGAAGATCCTTGAGCCTTAAACACAAGGTAGTCCTCATTCAATTGAAGGACTAACTTTTCTCTATCCACATCAATCACAGCTCTTGCTGTGGCTAGAAAGGGTCTTCCAAGGATGATGGATTCATCTTCATCCTTCCCAGTGTCTAGGATTATAAATTCAGCAGGGATGTAAAAGCCTTCAACCTTCACTACGACATCCTCTACAAGTCTATAAGCCTGTTTTCTTGAATTTTCTGCCATCTCTAGTGAGATTCTTGCAGCTTGTACCTCAAAGATTCCTAGTTTCTCCATTACAGAGAGTGGCATGAGCTTTATACTTGAACCAAGGTCACACAGACCCTTCTCAAAGGTCATGGTACCTATGATGCAAGGTATTAAGAACTTTTCGGGATCCAGTTTCTTCTGAGGTAATTTCTACTGAACCAAGGTATTTAGTTCATTGATGAGTAATGGAGGTTCATCCTCCCAAGTTTCATTACCAAATAACTTGGCATTCAGCTTCATGATTGCTCCTAGATACTGAGCAACTTGCTCTTCAATAATATCTTCATCTTCTTCAGAGGATGAATACTCATCAGAGCTCATAAATGGCAACAGTAAGTTCAGTGGAATCTCTATGGTCTCTATATGAGCCTCAGATTCCTTTGGTTCCTCATTGGGGAACTCCTTAATGGTCAGTAGACGTCCATTGAGGTCTTCCTCACTGGAAATCACTACATTATGACTCTCTCTAGGTTCGGCCATGTTGGGTGTATTAATGGCTTTGCACTCTCTTTTGGGATTCTCTTCTGTATTGCTTGGGAGAGTACTAGGAGGAGTTTCAGTAACTCTTTTACTCAGCTGACCCACTTGTGCCTCCAAATTTCTGATGGAGGACCTTGTTTCAGTCATGAAACTGAGAGTGGTCTTAGATAGATCAGAGACTATGGTTGCTAAGTCAGAGAGACTCTGCTTAGAATTCTCTGTCTGTTGCTCAGAAGATGATGGAAAAGGTTTGCTATTGCCAAACCTATTTCTCCCACCATTATTATTATTGAAGCCTTGATTAGGCTTCTACTGATCCTTCCATGAGAAATTAGGATGATTCCTCCATGAAGGCTTATAGGTGTTTCCATAGGATTCTCTCATGTAATTCACCTCTTCCATTGCAGGATTCTCAGGGTCATAAGCTTCTTCTTTAGAGGAAGCTTCTTTAATATTGCCGGATGCAGCTTGCATTCCAGTCAGATTCTGAGAAATCATATTGACTTGCTGAGTCAATATTTTATTCTGAGCTAATATTGCATTCAGAGTATCAATCTCAAGAACTTTTTTCTTCTGAGTCATCCCATTATTCATAGGATTTCTTTCAGAAGTATACATGAATTGGTTATTTGCAACCATTTCAATGAGTTCCTGGGCTTCTGTAGGCGTCTTCTTCAGATGAAGAGATCCACCAGCAGAGTGATCCAATGACATCTTGGATAATTCAAACAGACCATCATAGAATATACATAGGATGCTCCATTCTGAAAGCATGTAAGAAGGACACCTTCTGATCAATTGCTTGTATCTTTCCCAAGCTTCATAGAGGGATTCACCTTCCTTCTGTCTAAAGGTTTGGACTTCCACTCTAAGCTTGCTCAACTTTTGAGGTGGAAATAATTTGGCCAAGAAGGCATTGACCAACTTTTCCCAAGAGTTCAGGCTTTCTTTAGGTTGTGAGTCCAACCATATCCTAGCTTTGTCTCTTACATCAAAAGAGAAAAGCATAAGTCTATAGACCTCAGGATTAACCCCATTGGTCTTAACAGTGTCACAGATTTGCAAGAATTCAGCTAAGAACTGATGAGGATCTTCCAATGGAAGTCCATGAAACTTTCAATTCTATTGCATTAGAGAAACTAATTGAGACTTAAGCTCAAAGTTGTTTGCTCCTATTGCAGGAATTGAGATGCTTCTTCCATAGAAGTTAGAAGTTGGTGCAGTAAAGTCACCAAGCATCTTCCTTGCATCTCCACCATTGTTGTTATTTTCAACTGCCATGTCTTCTTCTTTTTCGAAAATTTCTGTTAGGTCCCCTCCAGAGTGTTGTGCTTTAGCTTCTCTTAGCTTCCTCTTCAGAGTCCTTTCAGGTTCAGGATCAGCTTCAACAAGAATGTTCTTATCCTTGCTCCTGCTCATATGAAAAAGAAGAGAACAGAAAAAAAGAGGAATCCTCTATGTCACAGTATAGAGATTCTTTTATGTAAGTAGAAGAATAGAAGAATAGAATGAAGAAGGGAGAAGAAGAAGAATTCGAACACAGAGAGAGGGAGAGGGTTCGAATTATAAAAAGAAGAGAAGTGTTAGTAAATAAATAAAATAAATAGAATGAGATGAGAGGGAGAGAGTATTCGAATATTAATTAAAATAAAAGAAAAATATTTTTGTTTTTATTTTAATTATTAGTTAGAATTCGAAATTTAAGAAGGAAAATAAAATAAAATTAGAATTTAAAACAATTAGCTAATGAAAAATAATTTTGAAAAAGTTGTTAGTGGTTTTCGAAAATTGGAGAGAGAGAAGTAGTTAAGTGGTTTTGAAAAACATAAGAAATAGTAAACTTTTAAAATCAAACAAAAAGTCAAGTAGTTAATTGAAAAAGATTTGAAAATCAATTTTGAAAAGATAAGAAGTTAGAAAAAGATTTTGAAATTAAGTTTGAAAAAGATATGATTGAAACTTATTTTGAAAAAGATTTGAAAAGGAAATTAAAAAGATTTGATTTTTGAAATTAAAGTTGATTACTTGACTAACAAGAAACTAAAAGATATGATTCTAGAATTTAAAGATTGATCCTTTCTTAATAGGCAAGTAATAACTTGAAAATTTTTTACTCAAAACATTAAATGTTAGCAATAATTTAAAAAATATGAAATAAAAATAAGAAAAAGATTTTGAAAATTAATTTTAAAGAATTTTTGAAAAACATGAAGGAAAAATGAAAAAGATTTGAAAAGATAGGATTTTTAAATTGAAATTTTGACTTGACTAACAAGAAACAACTAAATTTTAAAATTTTTTTACTAAGTCAACCCAAAATTTCGAAATTTATGAGTAAAGTAAGGGAAATATATTATTTTTAATTTTTGAATTTTTAATGAGGAGAGAGAAAAATAACAAAAAGACACAAGACATAAGAAATTAAGATCAAAACAATTAATGCATGCAAGAACACTTTGAATGTCAAGATGAACACCAAGAACACTTTGAAGATCATGATGAACTTCAAGAACATATTTTTAAAAATTTTTTAAGAAAAGAAACACATGCAAGACACCAAACTTAAAAATTTTTAATGTTTAGACACTATGAATTCGAAAATACACAAGAAAAACAAGAAAAGACACAAAACAAGAAAAATTAAAGATCAAACAAGGAAAATCATCAAGAACAACTTGAAGATCAAAGAAGAACACAATGCATGAATTTTCGAAAATTTAAGAAAGATTAAAACATGCAATTGACACCAAACTTAAAATTTGACACAAAACTCAAACAAGAAACACAAAATATTTTTGGTTTTATGATTTTATTAATTTTTTTTGTATTTTTCGAAAATTATTTTGGAAAAAAAAATAAAGAAATTCAGAATTTTTAATAAGAATTCCAGGATTCGTGCAATGTTAGTCTAAAGCTTCGGTCCAATAGAATTAGACATTGCCAAATGGCCAGCCAAGCTTTAGCAGAGCATTACATACAACAGCCAAATTAATGGGAACCAAAAGGCTCTTGCAAAGATAAGTGGAAACCTCGGTCCAAAAGATTAGACATGGCTTAACAGCCAGCCAGGATTCAACATATCTCATGAAACTCTAGAATTCGTTCTTAAAAATTCTGAAGAACAATTTTTTTTTTCGAAAATAAAAATAAAGAGCTTAAACATAAAATAAAATTACCTAATCTAAGCAACAAGATGAACCGTCAGTTGTCCAAACTCGAACAATCCACAGCAACGACGCCAAAAACTTGGTGTGGGAAATCGTGATTCACACTTTTCACATCTCCGCAAAACTAACCAGCAAGTGCACTAGGTCGTCCAAGTAATAAACCTTACTTGAGTAAGGGTCGATCCCAAGGAGATTGTCGGCTTGAAGCAAGCTATGGTCATCTTGTAAATCTCAGTCAGGCGGATTCAAATGGTTATAAGGTTTTGATAATTAAAAGATAAACAGAACATAAAATAAAATAAAGTTACTTATGTAATTCATTGGTGGGAATTTCAGATAAGCGTCTGAAGATGCTTTGTTGCTTCTAAACCTCTACTTTCCTATTGCCTTCTTCCAACCATGCGTGCTCCCTCCCATGGCAAGCTGTAGGATCCTCTCAGTGAAAATGGTCATCTACTGTTTCTACACGGCTAATCAACTGTCGGATTTCTCGTCTCGGATGAAAAATACCAGGCACAGCTACCGCATGGCTAATCATCTGTCAGTTTCCGCTAGCGTCAGAATAGAATCCATTGATCCTTTTGCACACTGTCACTGTGCCCAACATTCACAGGTTTGAAGCTCGTCACAGTCATCCCTTCCCGGATCCTACTCGGAATACCACAGACAAGGTTTAGACTTTCCGGATCCCAGGAATGGCTGCCAATTGGTTCTAGCCTATACCACGAAGTTACTAATCTCACGGACTTGGTCCGTGTATTAGATACCCAAGAGAATATACTCCGGCTGTCATCCAATGACTACGTTGAACATCATGTAGACCGCTTTGTGGTTGTCAGGCACGCGGATCTTGGCTAAGCGAGTAACGAAGATTGGGTGATTGTCACGAGTCACCCCTTCATTCTGACATAACAGAATTAAGTACGAGAGTATATCTTGGAGAAGAAGTTGGCGTGAATTGAAAGAAAAACAATAGTACTTGCATTAATTCATGAAGAACAGCAGAGCTCCACACCTTAATCTATGAGGTGTAGAAACTCCACCGTAGAAAATAGATAAGTGAAAAAGATCTAGGCATGGCCGAATGGCCAGCCTCCCCAAATGTGAACAATGGTCAAAAGATGATCCAAAGTCTCTAAAAGATTCCAAAGATGTAAAATAAATCTCTAAAAGTAGTTTTTATACTAAACTAGTAACCTAGGTTTACAGAAAATGAGTAACTAAGTGCAGATAGTACAGAAATCCACTTCCGGGACCCACTTGGTGTGTGCTTGTGCTGAGCATTGAGCTTTACACGTGCATAAGCTATTCCTGGAGTTAAACACCAGCTTGGGTGCCAGTTTGGGCGTTTAACTCCAATTCTGGTGCCAGTTTGGGCGTTTTACGCCAGAAAGTTTTAGGCTGGCTTTGGACGCCGGTTTGGGCCATCAAATCTCGAGCAAAGTATGGACTATTATATATTTCTGGAAAGCCCAGGATGTTTACTTTTCAACTCAATTGAGAGCGCGCTAATTGGGCTTTTGTAGCTCCAGAAATCTACTTCGAGTGCAGAAGGGTCAGAATCCAACATCATCTGTAGTCCTTTCTCAGCCTCTGAATCAGATTTTTGCTCAGGTCCCTCAATTTCAGCCAGAAAATACCTAAAATTACAGAAAAATATACAAACTCATAGTAAAGTCCAAAAATGTGATTTTTGCATAAAACTAATAAAAATATAATAAAAAATAACTAAAACATACTAAAAACTATGTAAAAATAATGCCAAAAAGGGTATAATTATCCGCTCATCAGACAGCCACAACCACTGCTCCGTCTTACTCCCGCAGCAATAGTAACAACTTAAATCACAACATGCAATAACCAGAACTCAACCCTACATTACCAACATCTCAAAATTTCTAACGGATTATAACATAACACTGATTTCAAAGGTTCCAGAATGAAAACGCTTACCAAGAAGAAAACAGGGGCTCCAGCGGTGGTTTTCTGGTGGCCAAAGGCGCAACAACCACCACAGCAGGGGCTCAATGCAAGCTCCATCGTCTCTCTCTCTCTCTCTCTCTCTCTCTCTCTCTCTCTCTCTCTCTCTCTCTCTTTGCGCGAGTCGTCTCCTTCTCGGCACGTCATAATGGAGAAGACAAACCTGGCCACGAAAGCTCTGGCGACAGCTCCTGCTCCCTTCTCCTTCATGTTCTGCTCCTCAGCGACGGCCCTCCATTGACGGCGATGAAGACCTTGATGATGGTGCATGCGGTTCGGCGAAGGTTGGCAGTGATAAGCATGGACGGCAGCGACGTTGGCATCTCCTTCAATGGCGAGCACGAACGGCGACTGGACTAGGTAGTGACAAGCACGGCGGCGCGGGCTCTCTCCTCCCTCTCTACAACGACGATAATGCTCTCTCTCTCTCTCTCTCTCTCTTTACAACAACGACGGTGGCAACGGTGGCAGTGACGCCCACCGGCACCGTCTTCTCCCTCCTTCCCCTCTCCTCTCTTCCCCGTTTCTGATTTCCCCACTTTCTTTTCTTTTTTTTTTTCTTCGTTGGGTAAGAGTTTTGGGAGGTGAGTGGTGGCTATTCGTAATTATTAGGGTTAGGAAGGTGTGTTTTGGAGATTTAAAATTTTGATTGGGAAAAAAAGCCTAAGACTAGTATAGGTATTTTTAATACAATTAGGGATAACAGAGTAATTGAAAAATTAATTTTTAATGCAACATTAAGATTTATAAAAATACTATTTAATTATCAACTTACACATTATTTTCAAATAAATGCTCTAATTCAATAATTAGAGATAATCAAATTAATTTCCTTTAAAATCTTAAATAAAGTTCAAATTCTAAGTATTCAAATTAAAGCAAATAAAATTCTTAACTTTTCAATTATTAAATATTTAAATCAATAATAAGAAAATACTCGATTAATATAAAATTCTCTGAAAATATATTCTCGAAAAAATAAAATATAATAAATAATTTATTATTTAATTTCTAAAACTCTGGGGTCTTACAACATGTGTAAAATCCACAAAATTAGTAAATAATTAGTTAATAAATTAATTATTAATAAAAGAAATTAGAAAAATGAGATAGAGCTAATAGAGCTAATTAAAATAAAAATTTTGACACTAATTCTAAAGAATTTGGCCCAAGATTGGGCCGAACGGACCGAACCGGTCGAACCGAATCCAAAATGGCCCAAGTCCCAACCCAAGCACACAATTAATAAGAGCTTTGTGAGCGGATATTTTATGCGCTTTTTGATATCATTTTCACATAGTTTTCATTATGTTTTGTTTAAGTTTTATTCTATTTTAATAGGTTTTAGTGCTAAATTCACATACATTTTTTTATTCTACTTTGAGTTTGTGTGATTTATGATGATTTCATGTATTTTTTGACTGAAATTAAGGAGTTTTTAGCAAAGTCTGATTCAGAGACAGAGAAAGGACTACAGATGCTGTCAGGATATGACCTCCGTGCACTCGAAGGAGCATTTCTGGAGCTACAGAAGTCCCAATGGTGCGCTCTCAACGGCTATGGAAAGCTAACATCCAGGGCTTTCCAAAAATATATAATAGTCTATGCTTTGTTTTGGAAATGAAGGCCCAAAAATGGCGTTCAACGCTAGCCACCAGCCCCATTCCTGGCATCCAACGCCCAAAGGAGAGTAGCTGGCGTCCAATGCCCATTCATGAGTCCAAAGTTGGCGTTGGACACACAAAAGGGAGCAAGATCGTGGGAGACACTCTTAGCTTAGACCAAACACTCTTAAAGTGGGTTCCAGAAGTAGATTTTCACACTACAAGACCATTCTATCATATTTCTGTAATCCTTAATTATTAGATTAGTATATATAGGAGAATATCAACCATGTTTAGGATCTCTCCGGCATATCTTTGCCCATTCGAACCTTTCACTATTATTTTCTATATAGTATGAGTCACTAACCTCCTAAGGTTAAGGTTAGGAGCTCTGCTGAGTTTCATGGATTAATAATATTACTGTTCTATTTCAATATGTCTGATTCTATTCTCTTATGCAACCCCATTCTTCATCTTATGAATTAAGGGTGACCATTGACAATCACCCTTGTTCTACATGGGTTCTGTGCGAGTCCTGACCCGGATAGCGTTGAACCAAAGCTAGAGATTGTATTGTGGATTCCAATAGAGTACTTAGGCAACTTTTGATGAATGGATTTTTGACGGTTTAGAATTTCACTAATGAAATCTCATTGTAAGTATAGTTTCTAAACCAACAAATAATCCTTTCATACAAACATTTGGCTGTCACAAGTAACAAACCGCTAATAATCCTAATAACCGAAGTATTTAAACCTCGGGTCGTCTCTCAAAGGAATTGCAGGGTAATGTTCTTGTTATTGGCTATGGACATGTATATTTTGGGGTTTTGGATAAGAAGCAAGAAAAGTAAATGGTAATGGAAATCAAATGACAAAAAGGTCTTGGCAAGGTTTGGTAGTCAAGGATCTCTATCCCTATCACTAACCACAACATGAGAATTGGCAAGGATCAATCCCATTAAATCATCCTCTAACTAGTAAAGGAAAGTCAAATGAGCTATATCAATCCAAGTCCATAAGTCCTAACTCTCCACTAATTCAATTAGTGAGAATTAGAGTCAATCGCTTCCAATAATCAATTACTTAGACATTAGTAACTCAAGAGTTTCTAAGTTACCTTCCCAAGCCAAGAGCACTAAAATCTACTCTAACATCCTTCCAAGTATTTTTTCAAACACTTGAAAAGTATAAAAGGAAAGCATAGTAAAATTGCAAGGAAATTAAATCTACACTACTCAATTGCAAGAAATTAAATAACAACAAATCAAATGAACAATAAAGGAACATGAAAACATAAATTGCATTAAAGAGAAATAGAAGAAAAAAAGTGCATCAACATAAAAGTAGAGAATTACAAGAATTAAATGCTAAACTAGAGAGAAGAGATGTAGAAGAAGAAGAATTACAAAGGGAGAAGTAAATCAAAGCATGAAATTAACCTAGATCTAAGAATTCCTAATCTAGATCTAACCTAATCCTAATCCTAGAGAGAAGTGAGAGCTTCTCTCTCTAAAAACTAGCTAAAAACTTGATAAAAATAAATTAAAACTAACTAAGTATCTAAGTGTGTCATTCCTCTTCAATACTTGGGTTAAATAGCATTAGAAATGAGTTGGATTGGGCCCAAAATGCTCCTAAAATCGCTGGCCACGAGTTTGCATTTAGTGACTCATATGCATCGTCGATGTGTACACGTACAGTGTGCATATGCATCCCTGTACGTGATGCAACTGTGGCAAATCGTATATCATTTCGAAGCCCCAGATGTTAGCTTTCCAACACAACTAGAACCGTGTCATTTGGATCTCTATTGCTCAAGTTATGGTTGATTAAGTGTGAAGAGGTCGGGCTTGACAGCTTTGCGATTCCTTCATTTCTTCATGAGTTCTCCATTTCTACATACTTTTTCTTCATTCCCTCAATCCAATCTTTGCCTCCTAAACCTGAAATCACTTAACAAACATATCAAGGCATCTAATGGAATCAAGGTGAATTAAATTTAGCTATTTTAAGACCTAAAAAGCATGTTTTCACTCTTAAGCACAATTAAAGGAGAATTTACAAAACCATGCTATTTCATTGGATACATGGGAGAAAAGTTGACAAAACCCTCTAAATTCAACACAAGATAAACCTTAAAAATGGGGTTTATCAACCTCCCCACACTTAAACCATAGCATGTCCTCATGCTAAACCAAGAAGGATAAGAGAAGGGGTATGGACATTTATTCAATGCAAATAACCTAAATGCATCTATCTATATGAATGCAACTAAATGCAAAATGATTCTACCTACTTGGTTAAAAATAAATCAATCCTCCAAGAGCATGTATAAACAGGTAGGGCTAAGGTCATATGACGACTCATGAATCCTACCAATTCATGTATAAAAATGAAGTTCAAGTAGACTTGCAAGAAGAACGCTCATGAAAGCCGGGAATCAAGGAATTGAGCGTCGAACCCTCACCGGAAGTGTTTGCACTCTAGTCGCTCAAGTGTGTAGGGTCGATTCTCTCAATTCTCTTCTAATCATGCTTTCCAAGATTTGTTTTTCATCTAACAATTAACATTTATTTCATGCATGCATACATTCATCATGTGGTCTTTTCATAGGTTATAATGGGGTTAGGGTCAAGGTAGGATGCATATTTGGTCAAGTGGACTTGAAATTTGAATCTTTGATAAGCTTAGACTTCCCAGCTAACCTATATAGCAACCTATACAATTCTAAACAAACCTAACTACCCATTCTTCACTTTTTCACATACTCATGCATTTTTTTCCTTGATCACAACACATATGCATTGATTATTATTGAGCTTCACTTGGAGCATTTTGTCTCCTTTTTATTACTTTTCTTTTCTTTTTCTTCTCTTTCTATTTTTTTCTTTTTCTTTTGATTTCTACATATATTTTTTTTCTTCTTTTCATTTTCTCATTTTTTTTCTTTTTGCAATAAAGTATATACAAAAGTATCAATGCATATGGTTTTACATTTAATTAACACATGAGCATGTACCCAATTCCCAATATTACCAACAATAATACAATACACCCTTTTATCCCAACCAATGTCCCAAGTTTTCCCACACTTGAATGATACACACTCACACTAGCCTAAGCTAATCAAAGATCCAGATTAAGGACATTTATTGTTTTTCGCTTTAAGGCTTGTAATGTGCTAAATTAAAGAACAAAGTGGGTTAATCGTAGGCTCAAAGTTGGCTAACAAAGGTTGATAAAAAGTAGGCTATTTGGGTAAGTGAGCTACACGAAATGATGTCCTCAATTATATAAATGCATGAATACACAAAATAATGGACATAAAGAATCAAACAAATCAAAGATCACAATCATAGAAAGAGAGCAATGCACACAAGAAGGGAAAATAAGTGGTTATAAGATGTAACCACGTCATTAGGCTCAAATCTCACAAGCTTGTGTTCTTAGCTCAAAAACCATGTTCTAAAATAAATTCATTCAAGCAAGTTCAACAAAATTTTTTTTCCAAATTGGTAGGGTGCCCTAAAACAGTTTCTTGGAAAAGAAATCATCACCCTAACCAAGTAGTCCTAATACGAAAGAAGTGGTAAAATGTGTACAAATTATAAATAACATGCAACCTATCATGCAATGCAATAACTAGCTAACATTGGTGTTGAAAAAGAAAATTGTTTCCCATGGAGATCGGTTGGACGACCTCCCCACACTTGAAGATTACACCGTCCTCGGTGCAGGCAAAGGAGAGCAAGGTGGATGGGTTGCTACAACTGATGAGCTTCTTCAAAAGGTTGTGCGTATGAACTTGTTTGTTGCCCCATTTAGAAACTTTTCCTTTTTTTCTTTTTTTGGTGGCCAACCTAAAAAGAGCAAAAAAGAAAGAAAATTAAGCCTACATCATAGATATCAAAGCAAAGAGAACATAGGCGGGGGCTAATGCCAAATAAGAGTAAAGTTCTCTACTACATGGTAGCTACAACATGTGAGTGAGAAAGCAATATAAGCTAATGGCATATCAACTAATACTTGATGTAAGAGTAAGATCAGAGCATGAGGAGCACTCAAAAGCATCAAGTTCGAACAAGGAAGAGTGGGTCATGAAAGACAATACGAGATCCTATCAATGCACAAAGAACACAAGAGTCATAAAAGATTGTGCATTGATTTTAGAAGTTTCATCACCCAATAATATCAAACAAGTCAAAAGGCACCAAAATAATGCACGAAATTCTCAACAATTGAGTAGGAAGATGCAACACCATTATTAAAATGAGAAACTTAGAAAATAAAATGAAAACAAGCTATAAAAACAAAATTAAAATACAAAGATAGAAGTATACGAATGCGATAAACAAAAGAAAAATGGAAGAGGAGAAAAAATAACTCTTTTTTTTGCGACGCGGACGCGTCATGCACGCCCACGCGTCATTGCGCATATTGGCAGAAGGGCGCGTACGCGCCTGGTGCGCGCACGCGTGGGTGGGGTTAGGCGCAGGGCACAGTGTCAGCCCAAGGTTGGCCTAACTCTCTGGAAAATGTATCAGGAGGGCAGGTGGCGCTATCGACGTGCGCACGTACAGTGTGCGTACGCGTGCATTGCGCAATTAGAATCAAGGATGCGTACGCGCCAGGTGCGCGCACGCGCGGGGTGGTTTGTGCCTTAGGCCCAATGTTCGCACAGTGCAAGCCTAACTCTCAGGATTTTTCCTGGGGATGGAATTTTTGCATCCATGCGTATGCGCCATGTACGCGTGCGCGTGGATGGTCGAAAATGCTTGGGTCACGCATACGCGCCAAGTGCGCGCACTCGTGGGTTGATGCTCTGTTTTTCAAAATTTTTCTAAGTTCTTGCACCAAACCAAGCCTTCCAAACCTCCGAACAGCTACCAAAACACCCTAAAACCTTATTTGACATACTAAACTACAAATTAAACTCAACAAACAAAGCATAACATGACATTAAACCAATTTCTACCAATATTTACAAAAGAGAAAATGAAAACAGTTTACCATGGTGGGGTGTCTCCCACCTAGCACTTTTATTTATTGTCATTAAGTTAGACTTATGGGGTGCTCCTCTCAAGGTGGCTTGTTCTTGAAGCTATCTTTGAACATCCACCAATGCTTGAATCTCCAATAAGCTCCATTCTTCAAATTTAATGCTTCCAAGGCTTGATGGAGTTCTTCACAAGGTAGGGGCTCCCAAGATGGATCCTCATGTATTCCCGGATCCCATATCTTGTTTCTACATCCATCTTCAAGTTGACTATCATTAATCCATGTGGGTGGTAAGCAAGGTGAATTCTCAATAAAGTGCCCAACAATCCTCCTAGACCCATCTAGTTGAGCTCTATTCCAACCTTTATATTCCCTCTTTGACGCATCGACCATAATGAGCCTTGATTTGCAACGCCAACCACAAAACCTTTTTCGCTTACGTTTCATCCCACAAAATTCCCTAAGTTGGCCATGCGTTTCAAGCAAACCGTATTCAAGTGGGATGATAAAGCTAATAGAAATGAATTTCACCCACTCGAATGAAGGAGTAGATGGCAACCTAGGCAAAGAGGCTTCCAAAGATCTTGACAAGGCATATTTAACTCCCATCCTTCATTTTCTAAGGACTTCCACCTCTTCACAAGATTCTTCAAATGTGATCCTTTGTTCATCAATTTTATCTAAGCCTTTTCCCTTACTCAAATCATAAATGGGAGGATGAGAGAGATTTACCTCCACAACATTTTCAAATTCACCGGGAGAGGGTTCTTTGAAGGATTCTTCACCACTACGAATTGATGCATGATCTTCAATTCCAAGGGAACTCAATTCTTGCTCTATCCCATCCAATTCTTCATATGGAATATGCCTTGGAGGTTGTGCACATTCCTCCTCAACATCAACTTCAATCTTGTTGGAGGGGTTTTCATCAATTCTAGATTCCCAAGGTCGTTCCGCATCTCCTAAGTCTTCAACCACTTCTTTCTTTTCTTTAACAATTGTAGCTTCCTCCAATTGTTCCAATACAAAGCAACTTTCCTCATTCTCCACCGGAGTTTCCAATCTCTCCTTCATGCTATGCTCTTCCTTGGATTCTTCATATGTAGCCATGGGAGTACTTTAAGTGTCCAAGCATTGGGAGGCTAATCGGTTTACTACCTCGTCCAAGGCAGCTGTGAATTATTCCACATCCCTTTTCATCTCCTCTTGTCCTTGAACAAGAACATCAAGGATGTCATCCATTGGAGGTTGGGGTGGATGGAAGGGTTCATGATCTTGGGGGAAGGGGTCATAGTAGGAAGGTGGTTTTTCACAGTAAGGATGTGGAGGTTCTATATTCTCTACTTTTTCTACTTGTTGCACAACACGCTCCATGGTTGCTTGAAGTTAATCCAATGTTTCCTTGAGACGATCCCTGGACTCTTGTTCCTCTTGGATAATATGGTTAGGATCATATGGCTCTTGGATCGATGGATATGAGTATTCTTCCATGGGAGGTTGTGGTCGGAAATAGAGTTCATCTTGTGTTTGAAAATTTTTATACATTGGAGGTGGTTCATCTTGGTAATAATATGGAGGGGGTGGTTCTTGGAAATGTTGATGTTGGAATGGTGGTGGCTCTATATGTGGTTCATATGGCTCATATGATTGTTGAAATGGTGGATATGGATTAGGGTCATATGAAGGTGGTTGGTAAGAAGGGGCTTGTGAGTATAGTTGAGGGTTATGTTGTGGATATGGTTCATAGGCATATGGTGGTGGTTCTTGAAAGTCACAAAGAGATTCACCATAGCCATTGGATTGATATGCATCATAGAATGGCTCTTGTTCATAATGCATTGATGGAGGTTGTTGCCATGAAGATTGATCATATGCATATGGCTCCTCCCACCTTTGATTGTCCCATCCTTGATACATATCCTCATTAAAGCTCTCATTGCCTACAACATAGTTAGAACCAAACTCATAGCCAAAGTGAGAATTCATAATGAAAAGAGAAAATAAGAATAAAAGCTAATAAGAAGTAATGGAATAAAATCCTAAAACTAGCAAAAACTAACAAGCAATCCAAAAATAAAGCTATTCACAATATTCACATATATACAATAACCAATAACATAACACCATTGCAATTCCTCGACAACGGTGCCATTTTGATGAATGGATTTTTGATGGTTTAGAATTTCACTAATGAGATCTCGTTGTAAGTATAGTTTCTAAACCAACAAATATTCCTTTCATACAAACATTTGGTTGTCACAAGTAACAAACCTCTAATAATCCTAATAACCAAAGTATTTAAACCTCAGGTCATCTCTTAAAGGAATTGCAGGGTAGTGTTCTTGTTAATGGCTATGGACATGTATATTTTGGGGTTTTGGATAAGAAGCAAGAAAAGTAAATGGTAATGGAAATCAAATGACAAAAAGGTCTTGGAAAGGTTTGGTGGTCAAGGATCTCTATCCCTATCACTAACCACAACATGAGAATTGGCAAGGATTAATCCCATTAAATAATCCTCTAACTAGTAAAGGAAAGTCAAATGAGCTATATCAATCCAAGTCCATAAGTCCTAACTCTCCACTAATTCAATTAGTGAGAATTAGAGTCAATGGCTCCCAATCATCAATTACTTGGACATTAGTAACTCAAGAGTTCCTAAGTTACCTTCCCAAGCCAAGAGTACTAAAATCTACTCTAACATCCTTCCAAGTATTTTATCAAACACTTGGAGAGCATAAAAGGAAAGCATAGTAAAATTGCAAGGAAAGTAAATCTACACTACTCAATTGCAAGGAATTAAACAACAACAAATCAAATGAACAATAAAGGAACATGAAAACATAAATTGCATTAAAGAGAAATAGAAGAACAAAAGTGCATCAACATAAAAGTAGAGAATTACAAAAATTAAATGCTAAACTAGAGAGAAGAGATGTAGAAGAAGAATAATTACAAAGGGAGAAATAAATCAAAGCATGAAATTAACCTAGATCTAAGAATTCCTAATCTAGATCTAACCTAATCCTAATCCTAGAGAGAAGTGAGAGCTTCTCTATCTAGAAACTAACTAAAAGCTTGATAAAACTAAACTAAAACTAACTAAGTATCTAAGTGTGTCATACCTCTTCAATCCTTAGGTTAAATAGCATTAGAAATGAGTTAGATTGGCACCAAAATGCTCTTAAAATCGCTGGTCACGAGTTTGCATTTAGTGGCTCACGTGCAACATCAATGCATACGTGTATAGTGCGCGTACGCGTCCCTATACGTGATGTAAATATAGCAAATCTTATATCATTTCGAACCTCCGGATATTAGCTTTCTAACGCAACTAGAACCGTGTCATTTGAACTTCTGTAGCTCAAGTTATAGTCGATTAAGTGCGAAGAGGTCGGGCTTGACAGCTTTGCGATTCCTTCATTTCTTCATGAGTTCTCCATTTCTACATGCTTTTTCTTCATTCCCTCAATCCAATCTTTGCCTCCTAAACCTGAAATCACTTAACAAACATATCAAGGCATCTAATGGAATCAAGGTGAATTAAATTTAGCTATTTTAAGACCTAAAAAGCATGTTTTCACTCTTAAGCACAATTAAAGGAGAATTTACAAAACCATGCTATTTCATTGGATACATGGGAGAAAAGTTGACAAAACCCTCTAAATTCAACACAAGATAAACCCTAAAAATGGGGTTTATCATACATGACATGAAATTCCATTGACCGTGGGTAAGTGAGGTCTCTGTGGCGCTAAGGCCAGAGTCTGAGAAGTAGCATTCCCTGATTCGGAAGATCTGCCTTGTCTGTGGCACCTTGAGAAGGATCATGAAGGGGAGTGGATTTCTTAGAGCTTTATCTTCTGCTACAGTGAGAAACTTAAAGGTGGCTTGATGAGAGGACATGAGTCACTTTCAACGTGGTGGATTGCTGCAGTGGATGAGGTTAACTTGATGAGAGGACATGAGTTAATCACTTACGACTGCCATTGAATGAATCAGAAGGTTATTGAAGTAGACAATAGGAAAAGTTAATCCAGAAAGACAAAGCATCTCCGAAGCCTCAACCGTTCTCATACCATTGACTTCACACCTATCTAGTAATGTTTTATTTATTTATCTATTTTATGCGTTTTCTCGTGACAACTATATTTTCTATCCGTCTAACTAAGATCTGCAAGGTAACCATTGCTTGCTCAGACCAACAATCCTCATGGGATCGACCCTCACTCACCTGAGGTATTACTTGGACGACTCGGTATACTTGCCAGTCTATCTCTGCGAAACGTGCGGAGTCAGTTTCGTGCACCAAGCTTTTTGGCGCCTTTGTCGGGGATTGTTTGAAGTTGATAAACTACCGGATTATCTTGTTGCTTAGATTAGGTACTTTTTACTATTTTGTTTGAGTCTTTTATTTTCTTTTTCAAAAAAAAAATTTCAAAAATCTTTGCTTTTCTTTATAAATCTTTGTCTTTTGTTTGAGTCTCTTGTTCTTGTTCTTGTTAAAATTTTGAACTTTCCTGTTTTCTTTACCAAAAATTTTCAAAAATAGTGTCTTTTGTTTGAGTCTAGTGTCAATTCTTAAGTTTGGTGTCTTTTGTGTCTTTTTTGTTTCCTTTGAATTTTTGAAATTACTCTTAGTGTTCTTCGTGGTATTCAAGTTGTTCTTGTTTCTTTTCTTGTTTTGATCTTAAAATTTTTAAGTTTGGTGTCTTTTGGTATTTGTTTTTTTAATTTTTGAAAATTAGTGTCTTTTGATCTAAAAAATTTTAAGTTTGGTGTCATTTGCTTGTTTTTCTCTTTCTTCATTAATTCAAAAAATAAAAAATAAAAAATATCTTTTCTATCTTTTCCAATTTTTGAAAATCTTAGTTATCTTATCTTATCTTGATTTAAAAATTTTAAAGTTTAGTGTTTTCTTGTTAGTGAAGTTAAATTTTAATTTTTAAATCTTATCCTTTTAAATCTTTTCAAATATTTTCTTTTAATTCTTATCTTATCTTTCTTTTAAAATTTTAAAATTCAAAACTTTTTCAAATCTTTATCTTATCTTATCTTTTTTTAAAATTCAAAAATCCTATCTTATCTTATTTCAAATTCAAATTCAATTTCAAAATTTAAAAATTTCAAATTTCAAATTTCAGATTTCAAAATTTAAATATTTTTCAAAAAAATTAAATCTTTTTTTTCAAAACTTTATCTTATCTTGTTTCAATTTCAAAATTCAAAATCAAATCTTTTTCAAATCTTTTCAATTCTTATCTTATCTTGTTGACTTCTTCTCTCCAATTTTAATTTCAAAATTTTAAAATTAAATCTTTTCAAATCTCCTATCTTATCTTAGTTTCAAATCTTTCTTAATTAGTTACATGTTTTATCTTATTCTCTCTTTATTCTCCTTTCTCTTTCTTCTTTTTCAAAACTTCCTAACTACTTTCTCTCTTTTCTTTTTCAAAAATTTCCTTCTCTTTTCGTCTCTATTTTTGAAAATATCTTCCCTTTTCTCTCCATTAATTTTCAAAAACCATCCTCATTAAAGGACATATTCTTTTCTTTTCTTCTTAATCTATTTCTCTCTAACAAAGGACCTCTATACTCTGATATTGAGAATCCTTTTCTTTCTTTCTTCTTGCATTCTTTCATCTTGTTTATGAGCAGAAACAAGGATAACGAATCTCTCTTTGATCCTGATCCTAAACCTGAGAGGACCCTAAGGATGCGTTTGCAAGAGGCTAAAGCACAACACTCCAGAGGAGGCCTCACAGAGCTATTTGAACAAGAAGCTGAAAACATAGATATGGTAGCCGAACAGAATAATGAAAAAGATGCAAGGAAGGTTCTTGGTGAATTCACTGCACCCACTTCTAACTTCTATGGGAGAAGTATCTCCATACCTGCCATTAGAGCAAAAAACTTTGAGCTAAAGCCTCAATTAGTCTCTCTAATACAACAAAATTACAAATTCCATGGACTTCTACTGGAAGATCCACATCAGTTTCTATCTGAATTCTTGCAAATCTATGGCACTGTTAAGACCAATGGAGTGGATCCTGAGGTCTACAGGTTTATGCTTTTTCCTTTTTCTGTTAGAGACAGAGCTAGGATATGGTTGGATTCCCAACCTAAAGAAATTCTAGACTCTTGGAAAAAGCTGGTCAATACTTTCTTGGCCAAGTTCTTTCTACCTCAAAAGATGAGCAAGCTTAAGATGAAAGTCCAAACTTTCAGATAAAAAGAGGGTGAATCCCTCTATGAAGGTTGGGAAAGGTACAAGCAACTGATCAGGAGATGTCCTCCTGACATGCTCTCAGAATGGACTATCCTAGGTATCTTCTATGATGGTCTATCTGAGATGTCCAAGATGTCCTTGGATCATTCTGCTGGTGGATCACTCCACTTGAAGAAAACGCTTGCAGAGGCACAAGAACTCATTGAAATGGTTGCAAACAACCAATTCATGTACACTTTTGAGAGAAACCTTGTGAACAATGGAGTGGCTCAGAAGAAAGGAGTCCTAATGAACGGATTTTTGTGTGGTCTAGAATTCACAAATGAAGTCTCGTTGTAAAGTATAATTTCTAAACCAATCACTAATCCTTTCATACAAAAGATTGTTTGTCACTAAAACAAACCCCTAAATTTATAAACCAAAATATTGGAACCTCGGGTCGTTCTCCCTATGAATTGTAATTAAGTGTCTTGTTATTGGTTATGAGGTATGTTTTTTGAGGTTTTTGGGATAAGAGACATGAAATGTAAATGGCAATGAAAATAAACTAACAACTAAAAAAGGTCTTGGCAAAGCTTGGTGGTCAAGGATCTCTATCCTTATCACTAACCACAACATGAAAATTGGCAAGGATCAATCCCACTAAGTCATCCCCTAACTAATAGTAGAGGAAAGTCAAGTGAGCTATATCAATCTAAGTCCATAAGTCCTAGTTCTCCACCAAATCAATTAGTGAGATCTAGAGTCAATGGCTCCCAATCGTCAACACTTGGACATTAGTAACTCAAGAGTTCCTAAGTTACCTTCCCAAGCCAAGAGCATAAAATTCTACTCTAAAATTCTTCCAAGCATTTCATCAAATACTTGGAAGGCACAAAAGGAAAGCAAAGTAAAAATTGCAAGGAGAGTAAATCTACACTACTCAATTGCAAGGAATTAAATAACAATAAATTAAATGAACAATAAAGGAACATGAAAACATAAATTGCATTAAAGAGAAATAGAAGAACAAAAGTGCATCAACATAAAAGTAAGGAATTACAAGAATTAAATGCAAAACTAGGAAGAGGAAAGGTAGAAGAAGAAGAATTACAAAAGAAAACGTAAATCAAAGCTTGAAATTAACCTAGATCTAAGAATTCCTAATCTAGATCTAACCTACTCCTAATTCTAGAGAGAAGAGAGAGCTTCTCTCTTTAGAAACTAACAAAGCATGATAAAACTAAAATAAAACTCACTAACTAACTAGATGTCCCATCCCTCTTCAATCCTTGGGTTAAATAGCATCAGAAATGAGTTGGATTGGGCCCAAAATGCCTTAGAATTCGCTAGCCACGAGTTGCATTAAGTGAATTATGTTCCACCATCGGCGCGTACGCGTACCGTGCACGTGCGCGCCCCTATGCCCGGTGCAACTATGGCAAATCTTATATCATTTCAAAGCCCCAGATGTTAGCTTTCCAAGCAACTAGAACCGCATCATTTGGACCTCTATAGCTCAAGCTATGGTCGATTAAGTGCGAAGAGGTTGGCTTGACAGCTTTTGCGATTCCTTCGTTTCTTCATGAGTTTTCCATTTCTACATGCTTTTTCTTCATTCCCTCAATCCAATATTTGCCTCCTAAATCTGAAATCACTTAACAAACATATCAAGGCATCTAATAGAATCAAGGTGAATTAAATTTAGCTATTCTAAGACCTAAAAAGCATGTTTTCACTCTTAAGCACAATTAAAGGAGAATTTACAAAACCATGCTATTTCATTGAGTAAATATGAGAAAAGATGATAAAATCCCTCTAAATTCAACACAAGATAAACCCTAAATATGGGGTTTATCAAGTCCTGGAAGTTGACACTCTAAATGCCATATTGGCTCAGAACAAGATCTTGACCCAACAGGTCAATATGATCTCTCAGCATTTAATTGGAATGCAAGCTGCAGCTGGCAGCACTCAAGACACCTCATATGAAGGAGATGCTTATGATCCAGATCAACCTACCATGGAGGAGGTGAATTACATGAGAGAATCCTATGAAAACACCTACAACTCCTCATGGAGAAATCATCCTAACTTCTCATGGAAGGATCAACAGAAGCCTCAGCAAGGCTTCAACAATAATCAAGGTGAAAGAACCCAGAATAGGTACAACAACAGACCACCATTCCCACCTTCTCAGCAATAGATGGAGACTTCAAGGTAGAGCCTCTCTGACTTAGCAACCATAGTCTCTGAACTTTCCAAGACCACTCACAGTTTCATAATAGAAACTAGGTCTTCCATCAAGAATCTAGAGGTACAAGTTGGTCAGCTGAACAAGACGATCCCTGAGACTCCTCCTAATACTCTTCCAAGTAACACTGAGGTTAACCCAAGAGAAGAGTGAAAGACCATCAATGTAGAGACGAAGGCCGAATCTGAAGGGGGTGCATTGGAGTTGAACACCAGTAAGGAGGTCCTTACTGGGCGTTCAATGCCCATAGAAGCACCATTCCTGGCGTTGAACACCAATAAGGTAGTCCTTACTGGGCGTTCAACGCCCATAGGAGCACCATAAATGGCATTGAACGCTAGTAAGGAGGTCTTTATTGGGCGTTCAACACCCAAAGGAGAGCCATCACTGGCGTTGAACGCCAGTAAGGAGGTCATTACTGGGCATTCAACACCCAAGAAGACACAACATCTGGCATTGAACGCCAGCAAAGGGACACAAGCTGGGCATTCAATGCCCAAAGAAACACAAGTCCTGGCATTGAATGCCACAATAGGAGTAGTTGGCAACCCTAAGCCCACTGAGAACTTCCTTATTGAAGAACTAATGAAACTCAAGGTTCATAAGGAGCCCATTGAAGTTCCCTTGAATGCTTAGTTGAAGATTACAGAATCTGAAGAATACTCCTCCTCTGATAAGGAAGAGGAAACTAGGAAAGAGCAAGTTGTTCGGTAACTAGGAATTCTCATGAAACTGAATGCCAAGCTATTTGGCACAGAGATATTGGAGGAAGAACCTCTAGTTCTAACCAAGGAACTCAATGCATTGGTTCAGCAGAAGTTATCTCAGAAGAAACCGGATCCTGAATGCTTCTTAATTCCTTACACCAAAGGTACCATGACCTTTGATAAGGCTCTGTGTGACCTAAGGTCAAGCATAAACCTCATGCTTCTCTCTGTAATGGAAAGGCTGGGAATCTTTGAGGTACAAGCTGCAAGAATCTAACTAGAGATGGCAGACAAGTACATGAAAAAAGGCTTATAGACTGGTAGATGATGTCTTGTTGAAGGTTGAAGACCTTTACCTCCTTACTGATTTCATAATCCTAGATACTGGGGAGGAAGAGGATGAATCCATCATCCTTGGAAGACCTTTTCTAGCTATAGCCAAGGCTGTGATTGATGTAGACAGAGGAGAACTAGTCCTCCAATTAGATGAGGACTATCTTGTATTCAAGGTTCATAATCCTTATTCTACCTCAATTGAAGGAAGCACCATTAACAAACATGAAGTGCTTCAACCACTCCTCTCAGTACAGAGCCGAACAGAGCCTCCAGACACCAATTCTAATTTTGCTGTGGGGCAACCATCATCAAGCTCTGAGAGGAATGGCAGTAAGAAAGTGCCCAAGGGCTGGAGGGATAAGAAAATCCCCACTGAAGACCTCTCACCTGGCATGAGAGTTATCTTTACTGACAATCCAGTCATTCCATACACAGTGAACAAGATCCTGTCTCTAGAACATGTGGAGCTCATCCATGAGAGCGCAGGCAAAAAGTTCACTGTGAGGGGCAAAATTTTAAGCCCCTATCTATCTCCATATGGAGCTAACCGTCAAGCTAGTGACGTTAAAGAAGCGCTTATTGGGATGCAACCCAACTATAACTAAAGTTATTTCTATTTTTCATTAAGTTTATTTCAGTTATATCAGTTTAATTTTCACATTTGTTTAAGTTTGTGATCATGTGCAGTAGTTAGAACAGAAATAGAAACAGTGAGAGCGGGAAATAGAACACCCTGGAGTAGGTACCTTGTTGGCATTGAACGCCAGACAAGGGGGCCAGAGTGGGTGATGACTTGCATCATTTACCCTTTTTTCTTATCTAAAAAGGACCATAAAAGATCATAATCTCATTAAATCATTGCAATTCATAAACTAATTGATGAATATTATGGTACATTGCTTTGAAATGGGTTTATGCTGAATTTCAGGTGAAAAGAGCACAAAAAGGGAAGAAAACAACAAAATAAAGCTGGGCGTGTGAAACTGGCATGCCACTTGGAACAAACGCCATGAAAGTATGTGGGTGTGGCACACCAGAAGCTGGGCATGGCATGCCAGTTGTATTTCTAGAGAAGGTTCTCAAAGCTTTAACATGGGCGTGGCACGTTAGGAGCCAGGTGTGGCACGCCAGTTGTGTTTTCCAGAATGGAATGCTTGGGTTTTAACAAGGGCGTGGCACACCACCTGCTGGGCGAAGCACGCCAGTATCATTTTCCAAAGAGCAATGTTGAAGGCCACAAAAGGGGCGTGGCTCGCCAAGTCCATCATACACCATGGGCGTCCCACTTGAACCATTGGGTGTGGCACGCCAGTTCATCAATCCAGAAGGGGACAACCACTTAGGCATGCCACTTGGTATCGAAGGCGTGGCACGCCAGCTTGGTGCATGAAATCACAATCACACTCTTGTAATTCCGCACAACTAACCAGCAAGGGCACTGGGTCGTCCAAGTAATACCTTACGTGAGTAAGGGTCGATCCCACGGAGATTGTCAGCTTAAAGCAAGCTATGGTAATTTTGTAATTCTTAGTCAGGAAATCAATAACAAGAGTGATTATATTTATGAAGAGTAAAAAGCATAAATTAAATAGTACTTGTATGCAGTAATGGAGAATGTGTTGGAGTTTTGGAGATGCTTTGTCTACTGAATCTCTGCTTTCCCTCTATCTTCTTCTTCACGCACGTAAGGTTCCTCCTATGGTAAGCTGTGTATTGGTGGATCACCGTTGTCAATGGCTACCATCCGTCCTCTCAGTGAAAATGGTCCAGGTGCACTGTCACCGCACGGCTAATCATCTGTCGGTTCTCATTCATGCTGGAATAGGATCCATTGATCCTTTTGCGTCTGTCACTACGCCCAACCCTTGTGAGTTTGAAGCTCGTCACAGTCATTCAATCCCTGAATCCTACTTGGAATACCACAGACAAGGTTTAGACATTCCAGATTCTCAAGAATGCTGCCAATGGATTCTAGCTTATACCACGAAGATTCTGATTAAGGAATCCAAGAGATACTCATTCAATCGAAGGTAGAACGGAGGTGGTTGTCAGGCACGCGTTCATAAGTTGAGAATGGTGATAAATGTCACGGATCATTAGATCCATCATATTGAAGTGCGAATGAAAATCTTAGATAGAAACAAGCGTCTTTGAATAGAAAACAGAAATAATTGCATTAATTCATCGAGACACAGCAGAGCTCCTCACCCCCAACAATGGAGTTTAGAGACTCATGCCGTCAAAGAGTACAAAGTTCAGATCTAAAAATGTCATGAGGTACAAAATAAATCTCTAAAAGTTGTTTAAATACTAAACTAGTAACCTAGGTTTACAGAAAATGAGTAAACCATGATAGATAGTGCAGAAATCCACTTCCGAGGCCCACTTGGTGTGTGCTGGGGCTGAAACTTTAGCTTAATACGTGCCTAGCATGTTTCTGGAGTTAAACGCCAGGTTGTAACCTGTTTTGGGCGTTTAACTCCAACTTGTAACCTATTTCTGGCGTTTAACGCCAGAATAGGGCAGAGAACTGGCGTTGAACGCCAGTTTGCGTTGTCTAAACTCAGACAAAGTATAGACTATTATGTATTGCTGGAAAGCCTTGGATGTCTACTTTCTAATGCAATTGAGAGCGCACCATTTGGACTTCTGTAGCTCCAGAAAATCCATTTTGAGTGCAGAAAGGTCAGAATCCAACAGCATCTGCAGTCCTTTTTCAGCCTCTGAATCAGATTTTGCTCAGGTCCCTCAATTTCAGCCAGAACTTACCGGAAATCACAAAAAAACACACAAACTCATAGTAAAGTCCAGAAATGTGATTTTTATTTAAAAACTAATAAAAATATACTAAAAACTAACTAAGTCATACTGAAAACTATGTAAAAACAATGCCAAAAAGCGTATAAATTATCCGCTCATAACAACACCAAACTTAAATTGTTGCTTGTCCCCAAGCAACTGAAAATCAAATTGGATAAAAAGAAGAGAATATACTATTAATTCCAAAATATCAATGAAACTTAGCTCCAATCAGATGAGCGGGACTAGTAGCTTTTTGCCTCTTGAATAGTTTTGGCATCTCACTTTATCCATTGAAGTTCAGAATGATTGGCATCTATAGGAACTTAGATTTTAGATAGTGTTATTGATTCTCCTAGTTCAGTATGTTGATTCTTGAACACAGCTACTTTATGAGTCTTGGTCGTGGCCCTAAGCACTTTGTTTTCCAATATTACCACCGGATACATACATGCCACAGACACATAACTGGGTGAACCTTTTCAGATTGTGACTCAGCTTTGCTAAAGTCCCCAATTAGAGGTGTCCAGGGTTCTTAAGCACACTCTGTTTTTGCTTTGAATCTTGACTTTAACCGCTCAGTCTCAAGCTTTTGGCTTGACACCTTCACGCCACAAGCACATGGTTAGGGACAGCTTGGTTTAGCCACTTAGGCCAGGATTTTATTCCTTTAGGCCCTCCTATCCACTGATGCTCAAAGCCTTGGATCCTTTCTATTACCCTTGCCTTTTGGTTTTAAGGGCTATTGGCTCTTTGCTCTTGCCTTTTGGTTTAAAGAGCTTTTGGCTTTTTCTGCTTTCTTTTTCTTTTTCTTCTCCCTTTTTTTCGCCTTTTTTTTTCTTTCGCAAGCTTTTGTATTCACTGTTTTTTCTTGCTTCAAGAATTAATTTTATGATTTTTCAGATTATCAATAACATTTTTCCTTTTTCATCATTCTTTCAAGAGCCAACATATTTAACATTCATAAACAACAAAGTCAAAAGACATATGCACTGTTCAAGCATTCATTCCGAAAACAAAAAGTATTGTCACCACATCAAAATAATTAAACTAGTTTCAAGGATGAATTCAAAACCATGTACTTCTCGTTCTTTTGTAATTAAAACAATTTTCATTTAAGAAAGGTGATGGATTCATAGGACATTCATAACCTTAAGGCATAGACTCTAATCTTTATTCATTATTTAATAGAAATAATATAAATTAGGCATAAAAGCAGACACTTAGCAATAAAAGAAAAGAAACTAAAGACATAAAGACAAATGACTCTAATTTTAATACTTATATACTCTAAAAATAGATAAAAGGTTATCACAGAGTTAGGACTCAACAACCTTTGCTTTGGGAGGTGGATGCCTCTTTAGTCTGTGGGGTGCTTGGCCCTTCAAGAGATAGCTTCTGGCGCTTCAGTTCTTTCAGTTCACGCCCTTGCTCTTCTTGTTCCCTAAGCAGCTTGCAGAGTATGCTGTTTTGATTTTGCTGTTCTTCCTTCAGTTAATCCATAGCTTCTTGCAACTTAGTGATAGATGCTTCTAGGCGCCCCCAGTATTCAAATTGAGGAATTTCTGGGAGAAACTCCTGTGCTCTCCTCTTGATGGGATCATCCTGCACTTGTCCTTCCATTGACTTTTTGGTGATTGGTTGCTCAACTGAATTATACTCATCTACTCCCATCTTTACTCCAGCATCTTTACACAATAGGGAGATCAAGCTTGGATAAGCCAATTTGGCATCTTTGGAGTTCTTGTTTGCAATTTTGTAAAGCTCACAAGAAATCAGCTGATGAACTTCCACTTCTTTTTCCAGCATAATGCAATGGATCATCACTGCTCTTTTGATGGTGACTTCAGAGCGGTTGCTAGTGGGTAGTATAGAGCACCCAATAAAGTCCAGCCAGCCTCTGGCGACTGGTTTCAGATCCCCTCTTTTGAGTTGGTTTGGGACAGCCTTTGTGTTGGTTGTCCATTTGGCTCCAGGGAGGCATATGTCCTCTAGGATTTTGTCCAAGCTCTGATTTGGTCTCATCATTCTTCTATTAAAGGAGTCTGGGTCATCTTGCAGTTGAGGTAGCTTGAAGATCTCCCTTATTTTGTCAGGGTGGGTGTGAACAATCTTCCCTCTGACCAGAGTTTGATAGTCATAGAATGCGGTTCCAGCTATTCTCTGCCTATCTGTTTGCCACAGATTATAGTAGAATTCCTGAACCATGTTTCTTCCCACCTTTGTTTCAGGATTAGCTAGGACTTTCCAGCTCCTGTTTCGAATTTGCTCTTGGATCTCTGAATATTCGTCTTCTTTCAGATCGAATTTAACTTCCGGGATTACTGACCTTAGACCCATTATTTTGTAGTAATGGTCTGAATGTTCTTTGGTTAAGAAATTCCCTTGATTCCAAAGTGGTTTTGTAATATTCTCTTTCTTGCCTCTTGAGTTGGTTTATTTTTCCTTAGGAGCCATGATCTTGGTGGGTATTGGCTTAGTGATCACGGATAAACACACCAAACTTAGAGGTTTGCTTGTCCTCAAGCAAAAGAAAAGAAAGGAGAGGGATAGAGGGAGAGCCAAGTTTAAATTGTGGAAGAGAGGGGGAGGCCGAACGGGGATTTAAAGGGAAGGGGGGTGGGTTTTCGAAAATCTTTTAAAAAAATATATGATAGAAAATGTGATTTAGAAAAGATAAGTAAGATAGAAAAAGATGTAGTTTAAAATTGAAAAGATATGAAAGATATTTTAAAAAGATAGATTTGTTCTAAAAATATTGTGAAGATTTGAAAAAGATATTGATGAGTTTGAAAAAAAAGAATTTTGAAAAAGATAGATTTGTTTTGAAAAAGATTTGAGAAGAGATTGAAGAAGAATTGAGAAAGATTTAATTTTAGGATTAAGATATTTTTAAAAATTTTTGGAAAAAAGTTTGAAAAATGAAAGTAAGGGAACATGTTTATGCAAGAAAAATAGATTAAAAAATGAAAATTTAAAAAAAATCAAGTTGGGAACAAAAACTTCCTCCCTTCCACAATCCTGGCGTTAAACGCCCAACTGCTGCATGTTTTGGGCGTTTAACGCCCCTTTGTAGCTTCTTTTGTGCATTTAACGCCCAGCTGTTGCTTCTGGCTGGCGTTAAACGCCAGAATTCTTTTGTTACTGGGCGTTTTTCCTAAACGCCCAGGACGCTGCAAGTATGGCGTTAAACTCCCAGAATGGTACCCATTTTGGTGTTTAACGCCCAGGAAGGTATCATTACTAGTGTTAAACGCCCAGTAGATGCTTCTTTTGGGCGTTTAACGCCCAATTGTGCCTCTTACTGGCGTTTTCTTGCCAGTGAGCTCCTTTTCCCTGTTTTGTTCTCTGAATCCTTTTGTAACCCTGTGAACTTATGCAATTGATTCTTTACCTTGAAGATTATTAATATTGAACTTGTATAATTTAAAAATAAATAAAATGAAGAATAGAATAAAATAAAATAACAGAAAAAGTTTTGCTAACGGCTGGGTTGCCTCCCAGCAAGCACTTCTTTATTGTCTTTAGCTGGACCTTGCTGAGCTTTTAATCTAGCTTCAGCCTTGAGCATTCTTGCTCAACATTGCCTTCAAGATAATGCTTGATTCGCTGTCCATTAACAATGAACTTCTTATTAGAATCAATGTCTTGAAGCTCCACATAGCCATATGGTGACACATTTGTAATCACATATGGTCCCCTCCACCGGGATTTCAGTTTCCCGGGGAATAGCTGGAGCCTAGAGTTAAATAACAGAACCTTCTGTCATGGTTCAAAGACTCTAGATGATAGCTTTCTGTCATGCCACCTTTTTGCTTTCTCTTTGTAAAGCTTGGCATTTTCGAAAGCAGTGAGTCTGAATTCCTCTAGCTCATTTAGCTAGAGCAATCTTTTTTCTCCAGCTAATCTGGCATCAAAGTTTAGGAATCTGGTTACCCAGTAGACCTTATGTTCTAGTTCCACGGGCAGATGACAGGCCTTACCATACACAAGCTAGTATGGAGAGGTCCCTATAGGAGTCTTGAATGCTGTTCTGTAAGCCCACAGAGCATCGTCCAAGCTTCTTGCCCAATCCTATCTACGGGTACTTACAGTCCGTTCCAGGATTTTTTTTAGTTCTCTATTAGAGACTTCAGCTTGCCCGTTTGTCTGTGGATGATATGGAGTTGCCACCTTGTGGCTAATTCCGTACCGGACCATAGCAGAGTAAAGCTGTTTATTGCAGAAGTGAGTGCCCCCATCACTGATTAGTGCTCTAGGGACACCAAACCTGATGAAGATATATTTCTGGAGGAACTTCAACACTGTCCTAGTATCATTAGTGGGTGTGGCAATGGCCTCTACCCATTTGGATACATAGTCGACTGCCACCAGAATATAAGTGTTTGAGTATGATGGTGGGAAAGGCCCCATGAAGTCAATACCCCATACATCAAACAACTTAATCTCCAAGATTCCTTGTTGAGGCATGGCGTAACCATGAGGCAGATTACCAGCTCTCTGGCAACTGTCACAGTTACGTACAAACTCTCGGGAATCTCTATAGAGGGTAGGCCAGTAGAAGCCACATTGGAGGACCTTGGTGGCTGTTCACTCACCTCCGAAGTGGCCTCCATATTGTGATCCATGGTAATGCCGTAAGATCTTCTATGCTTCTTCTCTAGGCACACACCTACGGATTATTCCATCTGCACATCTCTTAAAGAGATAGGGTTCATCCCACAAGTAGTACTTTGCATCAGTAATTAATTTTTTCTTTTGTTGCCTGCTGTACTCCTTGGGTATGAACCTTGCAGCTTTATAGTTTGCAATGTCTGCAAACCATGGTGTTTCCTGAATGGCAAACAAATGCTCATCCGAAAAGTTTTCAGAGATCTCAATAGAGGGAAAGGACGCCCCTTCTACTGGTTCTATCCGGGACAGATGATTAGCCACTTGGTTTTCTGTCCCTTTTCTGTCTCTTATTTCTATATCAAACTCTTGCAGAAGCAACACCCATCTTATGAGTCTGGGTTTTGAATCCTGCTTTGTAAGTAGATATTTAAGAGCAGCATGGTCAGTGTACACAATCATTTTTGATCCTACTAAGTATGATCTAAACTTGTCAATGGCATAAACCACTGCAAGCAATTCTTTTTCTGTGGTTGTGTAATTTTTCTGGGTGTCATTTAAAACACGGCTAGCATAATAAATAACATGCAGAAGCTTGTCATGCCTCTGCCCCAATATTGCACCAATGGCATGGTCACTGGCATCACACATTAGTTCGAATGGCAATGTCCAGTCTGGTGCAGAAATAACTGGTGCTGTGACTAGCTTAGCTTTCAGAGTTTCAAACTCCTGCAGACACTCTGTGTCAAAACACAAATGGCGTGTCAGCAGCTAGCAGGTTGCACAAAGGTTTTGCGATTTTTGAAAAATCCTTTATAAACCTCCTATAGAATCCTGCATGCCCCAGAAAGCTTCTGATTTCCTTAACATTGGCAGGTGGTGGTAATTTTTCAATTACCTCTACCTTAGCTTGATCCACCTCTATTCCCTTGTTCGAAATCTTGTGCCCAAGGACAATCCCTTCAGTCACCATAAAGTGACATTTTTCCCAGTTTAAAACCGGGTTAGTCTCTTGGCATCTTTTCAGAACCAGTGTCAGGTGATCAAGACAGGAGCTGAATGAGTCTCCATATACTGAGAAGTCATCCATGAAGACTTCCAAAAATTTTTCTACCATGTCAGAGAAAATAGAGAGCATGCATCTCTGAAAGGTTGCAGGTGCATTACACAGCCCAAATGGCATCCTTCTGTAGGCAAATACTCCAGATGGACATGTGAATGTTGTTTTCTCTTGATCCTGGGGATCTACTGCAATTTAGTTGTAGCCTGAATAGCCATCCAAAAAGCAGTAATAATCATGACCTGCTAGTCTTTCTAGCATCTGGTCTATGAATGGTAAAGGAAAATGATCCTTTCTGGTGGCTGTATTGAGCCTTCTGTAGTCAATATACATGCGCCACCCTGTAACTGTTCTTGTAGGAATCAGTTCATTTTTTTCATTATGAACAACTGTCATGCCTCCTTTTTTGGGGACAACTTGGACAGGACTCACCCAGGGGCTATCAGAAATAGGATAAATAATCCCAGCCTCCAGTAACTTGATGACCTCTTTCTGTACCACTTCCTTCATGGCTGGATTTAGCCGCCTCTGTGGTTGAACTACTGGCTTAGCATCGTCCTCCAATAGGATCTTGTGCATGCATCTTGCTGGGCTGATACCCTTAAGATCACTTATGGACCACCCAAGAGCTGTTTTGTGTGTCCTTAGCACTTGAAGTAATGCTTCCTCTTCCAGGGGATTTAAAGCAAAGCTTATGATCACCAAAAAAGTGTCACCTTCTCCTAGAAATGCATATTTCAGGGATGGTGGTAATGGTTTGAGCTCGGGTTTAGGAGGTTTTTCCTCTTCTTGAGGAAGTTTCAGAGGCTCTTTCAATTCCTCTGAATCTTTCAGATCAGGCTGAACATCTTTAAAGATGTCTTCCAGCTCTGATTCGAGACTCTCAGCCATGTTGATCTCCTCTACTAAAGAGTCAATAAGATCAACTTTTATGCAGTCTTTTGGTGTGGCTGGATGCTGCATGGCTTTGACAGCATTTAACTTAAACTCATCCTCATTGACTCTCAGGGTTACTTCCCCCTTTTGGATATCAATGAGAGTTCGTCCAGTTGCTAGGAAAGGTCTTCCTAGAATGAGAGTAGCACTCTTGTGCTCCTCCATTTCCAGCACTACAAAGTCAGTGGGAAAGGTGAATGGCCCAACCCTGACAATCATGTCTTCAATCACGCCTGATGGGTATTTAATGGAGCCATCAGTAAGTTGGAGACATATCCGGGTTGGTTTGACTTCTTCAGTTAAACCAAGCTTTTTGATAGTGGATGCAGGTATTAGGTTGATGCTTGCCCCAATATCACATAAAGCTGTCTTGGTGCAATTACCCTCTAATATGCATGGTATCATAAAGCTCCCGGGATCTTTAAGCTTTTCTGGGAAGCTTTCCAGAATGACTGCACTGCATTCTTCAGTGAGGAGAACTCTTTCAGTTTCTCTCCAATCCTTCTTATGACTCAAGATCTCTTTCATGAACTTGGCATAAGAGGGTATTTGCTCAAGTGCCTCTGCAAACAGAATCTTTATTTCAAGAGTCCTGAGATAGTATGCAAAGCGGGCAAATTGCTTATCCTGCTCCTCTTTGCGGAGTTTTTGAGGATAAGGCATCTTGGCTTTGTATTCCTCAACCTTAGTTGCTGCAGGTTTACTTCCTACAGAGGTGGTTGGAGAAGCCTTTTTAGAGGGGTTGCTATCAGCACTTGTGTGTGTCTGATCCCTCACTGGCATTTGAATGCCAGGGTTAGAAGCTTGATTGGCGTTGGACGCCAACTTCTTACCTGTTTCTGGCATTTGAACGCCAGAACTGAGCATCCATTGGGTGTTTGACGCTAGCTCCTTGCCTGTTTCTAGCGTTTGAACGCCAGAACTGCGCGTGAGTTGGGCGTTTAACGCCAGCTTTGCATCCTTTTCTGGCGTTTGAACGCCAGAGTTATTCCTCTCTGGGCTCTTACTGTCCTCAGAGGGGTTTTGGATAATATTCTGCTCATCCTCTGTCAGTTGTTCTTTCCTTGGCTTTCTGCTGCTCTGAAGTGAGGTATTTAATATTTTTCCACTTCTTAATTGAACTGCCTGGCACTCTTCTGTTATCTACTTCGATAACTACTATTTTGTCTGATTCAATTGTGCCTCCATATTTTTATTAGCATTTTTAGTGTCTTGTAGCATCTCTTTGAATTCTGCTAGCTGTTTTGTTAGAAGGCACAATTGTTGATTGAGTTCAGCAACTTGTTCTGGAAGACCAAGTTCAGTAGACACTGCTTTGGCTTCTTCTTTTATGGAGGACCCACTACTTATGTACAAATGTTGATTTCTGGCAACTATATCAATAAGCTCTTGAGCCTCTTCAATAGTTTTTCTCATGTGTATAGATCCACCAGCTGAGTGGTCTAGGGACATCTGAGCTCCTTCTGTAAGCCCATAGTAGAAGATATCTAATTGCACCCACTCTGAAAATATTTTAGAGGGGCATTTCCTTAGCATCCCTCTGTACCTCTCCCAGGCATTATAAAAAAGGGATTCATCATCCTCTTGTTTAAAGCCTTGGATGTCCAGCCTTAGCTGTGTCATCCTTTTTGGAGAGAAATATATATTCAGGAATTTGTCTGAGAACTGTTTCCATGTCCTTATACTTGCTGTGGGTTGGTTATTTTACCACCTTTTAGCTTAATCTTTTACAGCAAACAGAAACAGTAACAATCTGTATACATCCTGATCTACCTCCTTGTCACGTACTGTGTCAGCAATTTGCAAGAATTGTGCCAGAAACTCAGTAGGTTCTTCCTGTGGAAGACCAGAATACTGGCAGTTTTGCTGCACCATGACAATGAGCTGAGGATTTAGCTTAAAATTGTCTGCTTTGATGGGAGGTATACAGATGCTACTCCCATATGCAGCAGTGGTGGGATTAGCATATAATCCCAGAGTCTTTCTGGACTGTTCATTTCCACGTAGATCCATGATGGATAAAATGAAATTGATATGAATTGCAAAGAAAATATATTTTTGTTTTTATTTTATTGAAGTAGAACAAACCAAATTATTAAGATAAATAAAAATAATAAGATAAAATAAAATAAAATAATTAGAAATTAGAATGTAAATTTCGAAAACCAAGAGAAAAATAAATTTGAAAATGAAAGTAATTGCTTAATTAAGAAGATTGGAAAAACTTTGGATATGATTTTTGAAAAAGATTTTGAATTTTGAAAAGATTTGATTTTTAAAATAAAAATCTGAATTTTTAAAGTTAATTTTCAAAAAATCAATTTAAAATAAAGAGAAAAGATATTTTTGAATTTAATGAAGGAAGAGAAAAACAATAAAATGACACAAGACTTAAAATTTTTAGATCTAATGCTCCTTACTTTCGAAAATTTGGAGGGAAAATACCAAGGAACACCAAACATAAAAATTTTAAGATCAAAACACAAGAAAGACTCAAGAACACCTTGAAGATTCACAAGAACACGAAGAACAAGAATTCAAAGACTCAAAGGACTCAAGAGCACTTTGCAGACTCACAAGAACAACAAGAACATGAAGATAGAACACCAACTTAAAATTTTTAGAAAACCAAAATAAAATTTTCGAAAACTAAAGAAAGGTTAACAGGAGAACACCAAACTTAAAGTTTGGCACAAGATTTATTCAAAGAAAAATTATTTTTGAAAAAGTTAAAAAAAAAAGATAGCCAGTTACCAAGAACATACGCACAACGCTCTAGCCAATTGAGCTATAAATTTAAAGTGTTTTAATAAAGGCATTTAATGTATAAAGTATTTTATTTTTTTTAGATACTAATAATTCGAAAATGCACAAGAAAAATAAGAAAAATCACAAAGCAAGAAAAACTAAAGATCAAACAAGGAAAATAAAAAAGAATAACTTGAAGATTAAGAAAGAACAATGAACACAAATTAGAAAATTTAAAAGAAAATAAAAACATGCAATTGACACCAAACGTAAAATATGAAACTAAACTCAAACAGAAAAACTCAATTATCAGTTTATAAAATTTTCAAAAAATTTAAAAAGAGAAAATAGGAATTTAAAAAAAAAATTCAACTAAAAACAATAATAGAAGACTCTAAACCAAAAAGAAAAATTTTTCCTAATCTAAGCAACAAAATAAACCATCAGTTGTCCAAACTCAAACAATCCCTGACAACGGCGCCAAAAACTCGGTGCACAAAATCACAATCACACTCTTGCGATTCCGCACAACTAACCAGCAAGTGCACTGGGTCGTCCAAGTAATACCTTACATGAGTAAGGGTCGATCCCACAGAGATTGTCGGCTTGAAGCAAGCTATGGTTATTTTGTAATTCTTAGTCAGGAAATCAATAACAAGAGTGATTATATTTATGAAGAGTAAAAAGCATAAATTAAATAGTACTTGTATGCAGTAATGGAGAATGTGTTGGAGTTTTGGAGATGCTTTGTCTTCTGAATCTCTGCTTTTCCTCTGTCTTCTTCTTCACGCACGCAAGGTTCCTCCTATGGCAAGCTGTGTGTTGGTGGATCACCGTTGTCAATGGCTACCATCCGTCCTGTCAGTAAAAATGGTCCAGGTGCACTGTCACCGCACGGCTAATCATCTGTCGGTTCTCATTCATGCTGGAAAAGGATCCATTGATCCTTTTGCGTCTGTCACTACGCCCAACCCTTGTGAGTTTGAAGCTCGTCACAGTCATTCAATCCCTGAATCCTACTCGGAATACCATAGACAAGGTTTAGACTTTCCAGATTCTCAAGAATGCTGCCAATGGATTCTGGCTTATACCACGAAGATTCTGATTAAGAAATCCAAGAGATACTCATTCAATCAAAGGTAGAATGGAGGTGGTTGTCAGGCACGCATTCATAGGTTGAGAATGGTGATGAATGTCATGGATGATCACATCCATCATATTGAAGGGCGAATGAACATCTTAGATAGAAACAAGCGTATTTGAATAGAAAATAGAAATAATTGCATTAATTCATCGAGACACAGCAGAGCTCCTCACCCCCAACAATGGAGTTTAGAGACTCATGCCGTCAAAGAGTACAAAGTTCAGATCTAAATATGTCATAAGGTACAAAATAAATCTCTAAAAGTTGTTTAAATACTAAACTAGTAACCTAGGTTTATAGAAAATGAGTAAACCATGATAGATAGTGCAGAAATCCACTTCCGGGGCCCACTTGGTGTGTGCTGGGGCTGAGACTTTAGCTTCACACGTGCCTAGGATGTTTCTGGAGTTAAACGCCAGGTTGTAACCTGTTTTGGGCGTTTAACTCCAACTTGTAACCTGTTTCTGGCGTTTAATGCCAGAATAGGGCAGAGAACTGGCGTTGAACACCAGTTTGCGTCGTCTAAACTCGAGCAAAGTATGAACTATTATATATTTCTGGAAAGCCCTGGATGTCTACTTTGCAATGCAATTGAGAGCGCGCCATTTGAATATCTGTAGCTCCAGAAAATCCATTTTGAGTGCAGGGAGGTCAGAATCCAACAGTATCTACAATCCTTTTTCAGCCTTTGAATCAGATTTTGCTCAGGTCCCTCAATTTCAGCCAGAATTTACCTGAAATCACAGAAAAATACAAAAAATCATAGTAAAGTCCAGAAATATGATTTTTATTTAAAAAATAATAAAAATATACTAAAAACTAACTAAATCATACTGAAAACTATGTAAAAACAATTCCAAAAAGGGTATAAATTATCCGCTCATCACAGCTCTAGCCCATCACTTAGGCGTGCCACTTGAAGACCCAAGCGTGGCACGCCAAGCTTGAAGAAGACACACCAATATGGGCATGCCACTTGAACATCAGGGCGTGGCACGCCAGCAATCATTCCTCATTTGGGCGTGCCACTTTGGTCCCAGGCGTGGCACGCCAATGCTAGAGAAGACCAAATACCAAGGCTGGGCGTGCAACTTGAGGTCGAAGGTGTGGCATACCAACTTGAGCAACCAAGGAGAAGAAGACTGGGCGTGCCACTTGAATGCTGGGCGTGGCACGCCAACTATTGGAGCAAAGAAGCATGCACTATGGGCGTGGCACGCCACACACTGGGCGTGGCACGCCAGTTATGTTTTTCAGAGACGTGAAGAAGGGTTTTCATGGGCGTGCCATGCCAAATACTGGGCGTGGCACGCCAGTAGTAATATCCAAAGAGGAAGATGAAGCAACCACAATAGGCGTGGCACGTCAGAGCTTGGGCGTGCCACGCTAGTTCAATTGTCCAGGGAAGAAGAACAAGAAGGAAGAGCCTGTGCGTGCCACTTGGGTTCTAGGTGTGGCACGCCAACCAAGGAACCAAGCACACATAAGGGATGTGGCACGCCAGACCTTGGGCATGCCATGCCAGTTCTACTTTTCAGAGAGAAGAAGAAGAAGAAGAAGAAGAAAAAGGCCTGGGCATGCCACTTGGGCTCGAAGGCGTGACACGCCAGGCTAACCAAGCTTTAAAAAGGCCTGGGTGTGCCACTTGGGTTCGAAGGCGTGGCACGCCATGCTAACCAAGGATGAAAAAGACCCTGGGTATGCCACTTGGGTTCGAAGGTGTGGCACGCCAGGGAGATGGATGCATGGGGCGTGCCACTTGAGGTACTGGGCGTGGCTCCCCAAGCCAAACTTAGTGGCTAAGCGTGGCATGCCACTCAAACGCCAGCCACATGCCAAGCCTGGAGAGTCACGTTTTTGGAGTTCTCTTTCCCTCCAGCTGTAATTTTTCTTTTCTCTTTTGTATTTTCTTAATTATAGTGCTAGGAGTAGTATAAATAACCCCTGAAAGTACTGAGAAGGGGTTGTTGATTGGTAGTTTGTTGAAGTATAGTTAGATTTACTTTTCACATCATCTCTTCCATCTCTTGTACTTTTCTCTTAAGCTATGAGTAGCGAAATTCCCTCTCATTGAGAGAGGGAGCTCTGTTGTACTTGATGGATTAATGACAGTGAATTTCTTCTTCTCTTCATCTTCTTTTTGATTTTCTAGAAAGAATGTCGTTTTAATGGTAGTGTTCAATCATATTGGGAAAGAGGTTGAATGAAAAATGGGTTTCATGGGAACCTTGAAAAAGGAAACATGAAACCATGCTTGAAATCCCTTCTCACACTTGAGTAGATTTGGGTTTTGGTGATTGGATATGGTGACATATAATCCATCCACTATTTGGATTTTTGAGGATGTGTGGTATAATCAGGGACCAAGCATATCTCTCTTCATGAGCAATTAGACCAAGGAATTGGCTGATTATCAAGATTTGAGAGATTGAGTCACCAAGGAATTGGGGCTCAATCAATCATGATTGCCAAGAGGTCAATGAGTTGCATGATTGAAGATGAGATGAGCTGTATTTAATCCAAAGAGAATAACATCTCCTGATCTCAATGAATTTCCCCTATTCTCATCTTTCACATTCTTTATAGCTTTCTTTACATTCTGTTATTCCCCATTCCCATTTACAATTAAGTCATTTATGTTTCTTCACTTTACATTCTTGCCATTTCCTTTTCTGTACTTTACTACTTCTCTTTACTTTTGAGTCATTTACATTCCTGCTCATTTACAATTCTGCAATCACACTCTATATTGCTTAGCTTGACTAATTCACCTGTTGATTAAAATTGCTCAAATCTACCAATCTCTGTGGATATGATCCCACTCCTAGTGGGTTATTACTTGACGATGTTTTTGGTGCACTTGCCAAAGAACGGATTCATTTTATATGGGGAGTGAATTCCAACCATCATTGGGCGTTCAACACCCATGAAGAGCAGTATTGCTGGTGTTGAACACCATCCAAGGAGCATGAAGCTGGCGTTGAGCACCTGCCAGGGGGTAGAAACTGGGCGTTCAACGCCCCAACAGAGGCATAGACTTGGCATTGAACGCTAGGAAAGAGCACCCCAATGGTTGGCATTGCCCCACCTTATCTATCACCTATGCAATTCAGCTGGAATTGTCGTAGAAGGAGACATCCCCATTGAAGAGGACAAGTCCATCACTAAAAGAAGGATGGAGCAAACTAGAGAGCCAACACATGGACCACAGCAAGAGCATGTGAAGATACCTCAACAAGAAATCCCTGAGATGCCTCAAGGGATGCATTTTCCTCCCCAATGCTATTGAGACCAATTGCATACTTCTTATGGGTTAAAAATGAATTCCAACACCTAAACTCACCGGCAAGTATACCGGGTTGCATCAAGTAGTAATTACTCACAAGAGTGAGGTCAATCCCACAGGAATTGATGGATTGAGCACTTTAGTTAGGTGGTTAATTTAGTTAAGCAAACAGTTGATGATTTGAGTGAATTGTAATTAACAGAAGCTAAATTGCATGAAAGTAAAGGGAGAAGGAGAATTGACAGTAAATTAAAGAGCAGAAAAAGTAAAAGAGCTGAATCTTAAAGTGCAAGTAATGTAAATGACTGAAACATAGATTGCAAGAAATATAAATGGCTGAAGCTTAAAGTGCAAGAAATGTAAATTGCTTGAATAGTAAAGGGATGTGGGAGCTGGGATCTAGAATTTAACAAGAGAATGTAAAGAGAGATTACACGGAGAAGTAGAAGATGAACTGAGTTGCTGAAGATCTAAACAGAAAAGTAAAATTACTTGAAGAACAAAACAGAAAGTAAACTTAGCTCAATTGCATAATCTAAAAGAGAAATTGAAGATCCAAGAGGAGTAATGAGATTAGAACAAGGATCTAGATTTCAATTGCACCCTTGATCAAACAAAAAATAAATTGCAGAAGAAATGTAAAAGAAACAGCAAATAAAACTCAGATCCAATTCTTAAAACAATTGAAAAGAGAGGTAAAAGATGATTCTCAAACTTAGAATCAATGAAGCTCTTCAATCTCAATTCAAATTCCAAGAACAGATAGCAAGAGTTGCAGAAGAAATGAAAATAAAGACAGAAAGCTAAATCCAATTCCAAATCCTTAGAATTATGCAGAAGAAAACAAAGATGAATTTTAGATCAAGGATTGAAACAAAATTCCTTCAATCTCAATCAAAAATTCAAAAATAGAAATTTAGAAATGCAGAAGTAAGAACAAGGAGAAAGAGAACTCAGATCTCAATCCCAATTCCCCCAATTCAAAGCTAAAATGTAAAAGTGAGCTAAAAATAAAACTAAAAATAAAACAAAGTTCAAAAGTGAAAGTAAAAGTTAAAAAAAGGTCCTCTACAAATAAAACTAACTCCTATTTATACACTTTTTAATTTTGATCTTCAGACTTTGGAGTGGGCTTTCTAAGTTGATGAAGAATTGGATCCAAAATGGCAGTTGAAGTTGGAAAATGGACCAAGGCACCTTCCAGGGGAGCGCTCAGTTAAGAAAGGAAGCGTATCGCCCTTTGCTTGAAAAATGGATCATGGTGCTGGCTCCAGGGGAGCACTCAGTTAAGTAAGGTAACTGAGCGCCCAATGTCTTGTCCCAGGCTTTCGAACCAAGCCCCTTTGCATAGCAAAGTAGCGCTCAGTTAAGTAAGTTCACGCAGCGCTTCGTGCTTTGAGTGAGCTCCCACTTTCGAGCCTTAGTCATTGTAATTTGGCCAATTTCTTCATCAAAGTGGCGCTCAGTTGGGCAAGTTAACTTAGCGCCCCTTGCCTTAGAATGAAGCTCCACTTTCGAATCCTGGTGAGTGCATTTTGTGCCCATTCCTTATGCCAATTGTTTGTAGCGTGCTCTTGGTCCATGGGTTCGACCCTTGCTTGCTTCATTGCTTGGTGTGGCGCCTTTCTTTTTGGCTTGAGGCTCCTGTTTCGAACCTGGCTGCTCTCATTTTTTTACTGTCGCACTTTGCTTTTTCTTGTGCCAAGCCCACGAAAATGTTAACAAAGTTAACGTAGCGCTCCTTGGAATTGAGTGCTGATGCCTTGTGTTTGAGCATTCCTTGAGCGCTTCGTGGTGACAATCAATATAGCGCCATTGGTCTTGTGTTCATGGAATTACTAATAAGTGCTTCCATTAATGCCTTAGTATTATATGCATGCTTCCATGATTTTAATAATAATACTAATGCATTAACGTTGCATTCATTCATTCTCCATTGGCATAATAATTAAATGCATCATGTATACATTTCATTGGCTTTATTAATCCATAATGCCAATTAACGTAAAGCTTGTTTTCATTGCCAATTGGATTAGAAATCAAAGTAATGCCGTTGCCACTTCATGCATACTTTCATTATTAATAATGCATGCATGAGGCATCATTAAATGCCACGGCTCCATGGTCATGGGCCACACTTTTAAAAGTGTGGCCTAAGGTTCCAAAGTGTGCTTAATCTTCAAAACATGCCCAAAATTCCTTTTTCCACCATTTCTTCACCTACAAGTAATCAAAACAACCAATCAAAGCATCTCCAAATTCACAAGGTTTCTAAATCATTCAAAAACCAACTAATTCTAGCTTAAACCTCATGATTTTGTGGCAAATAATTAATGGTTGATTAAATTGACATAGCCATGCAAATCCACTCTAAATCACTTACTTATAATGAAAGAAAGTGCATAAAACCTAATGAAACAAGTGAAAAATGCTTGAAAAGCTAGCATAAGATGACTTGTCATCATAACACCAAACGTAAATCTTGCTTGTCCCCAAGCAAGCATTAAACATAAGAAGAAATGAAATGAAACAGAGGAGCATGCATGTCCTTATTTAGTAGATAATTGAACTTGGTTCATGGGGTTTTATACAGACAAATGTAGCTCATTTATTCTTTGCTGATAGATAAGAAATGTTTCCTTAAAGGTTCACTAGAGTTGCTGCTATATTGTCTTGCTTTTTGATTGATCCCTGTGAGCTTTTTCTTTCTTTCTTTTGCTTTAGAAGGCTTATTTATTAATGAAAGCTTAGTGGCAAGTGTTGCAGCAGCCTTTTGGCTAAATTTTGCTCAACACTTCTTCACCACAGACACTTGGCTCACAATTTCTTCCTAGGAACATTGATGCCCAGCATCTTTTTGGATTACTAAATGCTTTGTAACTAGGTTGCTCTTGATAATGGACTTTCGGTTGGCAATCCCAGATTAGTTAATCCAAGTGGCCAAGTTTTAAAATACTCCTCAGAACCTAATTGTCCAAGCATATCCTAGTACAAAAAGTACCACAGGCATATGTCCTAAGGTCCAAGCTATTGGTGTCTAGCCTTATTGTTTGTTTCTTTGCCAATTCTTGGCTTTTCTCTTTCTTTTTCCTTTCTTACTTTGATCATTCGCAAGGAATATTCATTAATAAAAGGCTTTATAGCAGCAAACTAATTCACACTACAAAGAACATCTTATTATGCAGCTTTTATTATTGAGCTTATCATTAAATCAAACCAGTACCACCACTGAATTCTCATTCTAATTTCTACAACATTGGACAATCACTTTCTTGTTTCAAACATTTTTCTTTTATTTATGTAGAAGGGAAACAAAACATAATTAACGCTGATGAGTTATAACGAGCATAAAATACAGGCTAGCATTCTTAGCAAACATTTACACTTGCACCAAATTGAACACTTCAGCAAGACATATAGGAATCTCCAAATTAAAATACTTCAAAGCAACAAGGATTAAGCGTCAATACAACCTGCTGAAAATGTCTCTCAGCTTTTCTTTCTGTCATCATTATTTCTCTCTGTTGTTCCTCCTTTGGACAATGATGTTGCAGATCCTTTCCACAGGTTGAATGTTTTCCTGCATAATCCTTAGAAGTTGCTTGTCTCAAGCCCTTAGGCAAATGGTTAGCATGCATGAATTGTTTGTGGGCTTTTGAACTTTCTTTGGTGTGTGAACACCAAACTTAGTCCCTTGTCAATGTTTCTTATGCAACAAGTCAACCATTTATATGAAACCTTGTGCCTTTGCTGAAGGTTACCAAACTAAAAACTAGAAAACAGACAATGGCTAAGTAGTTTTTCTGATTGCTTGGAGCTAGCAACTATTTATTGGTTGGGTATTTAACATCACTTTATCCCCTTGTGAGAAGCCTTCAGTGGGGATTTTCTTGTTTCTCCACCCTTTTGGCCTCTTCTTCTTCTCTTCTTTCTCAGGAGATAATTCATACCTTGGTGGTTCTTTATCTGCAGTGTTGAGGTTCTCATCTGGGGGTTTTGGATCTAGTTCCTCCTTGATTTCTTTGGTCTGTTGCACCATCTCTACTTCTTTCAAGCATGGATTTAGAAGTCTTGGAGTTAACTCATTGAATGCCTCCTTCAAGCTTTGATCTCTAGCCTTATCCTTCATACAATCTTCTTCTTGAGTGGGCTCATGTAGAATTTTAAAAATATGGAATGCAAGGTGCTCATCATGCACTCTCAACAACAATTCTCCTTTCTCAACATCTATCAATACTCTTCCCGTAGCCAGGAAAGGCCTCCCCAGGATGATGGGAGTATTAGGGTCTTCCTCCATATCCAGGATGACAAAATCAGCTGGGAGAAGGAATTTCCCCACTTTTACCAGCACATTCTCTACAACTCCAAGTGCTTGCTGAATGGACTTGTCAGCCATTTGAAGAAGTATTCGTGTGGATTTCAGCTCAAAAATTTGGAGTTTCCTCATTAGAGACAAAGGCATCAAGTTTATGCTTGCACCAAGATCACAGAATGACTTCTCAATTGTTATGTTTCCTATGGTGCAAGGTATATAAAAACTCCCAGGATCATCTTTCTTCTCTGGAAACTCTTTGGAGAATAGCACTATATTCTATTGTCATCTCAACAATTTGTCCTTCTTTTAGGGACTTTTTCTTTGTCAGCACTTCCTTCATAAATTTGGCATACAATGGCATCTGTTCAAGTGCTTCTAAGAAAAGAATATTGATGCTGAGTGTCTTAAATATGTCCAGAAACTTTGAGTATTGCTTATCCTTGTTTTCTTTTCTGAACCTCTGAGGTAATGGAAGTTTGGGGACATATGGTTTCACCCCTTCTTTCTTCTCTTGTAGCTGTGGCTCAAGGATGTTCTTGTCTCCCTTTGAGATTTGTGCCTTCTTAGTTTTTTGATCCTCTTCACTTTTCCCCTCTATCTCTCCTTGTTGAACTTCTCTGTTGTGTTTTTCCTGATTGATGGCTTCCTTCTTCATAGTCTTCTTACTTCCCACTGTGATTGCCTTGCACTCCTCCCACTTTGTAGCCTTTCCTTTGTTCCTTGGGTGTTCTTCAGTGGCATTGGGGAAGATATTTGCTCTCTTCTCACCCATTTCTGAAATTTGCTTAGCCATTTGCTCCATATACCTCTCAAGATTTCTGACTGAAGCTTCTTGGTTTTTGCTTGTTATGGCTTCATCTTGTCTGGCCATTTCTTGAGTTTTGATGAGTTTTTCCATTAATATCTCTAGACTATAGATTCTTTGAGAGTCTGGATTTGGTTGTGGTTGTGTGAGATGAGATGGTTGTTGCTTAAGGTTGTTTGAATTATCTACGGGGATATTTTGTGGATAGAATGTGGATGTGGAAAAGTTATTCTGGTGGTTTTGTGAGTTTTTATGGGGTTAGTGGTATGTGTTTTGTGGGTTTTTGAATTGGTTAGTATTATTGGATGAATGGCTTTGGTTGTTTGTGTTGCTGAGGCTGCCCGAGTTGAAGTCCCTTTGTCCTTGATTCTGATGCTCACCCTACCTTAAATTAGAATGAGTCCTCAAGGGTGTCTTGTGTGCATCACCATGGAAGTTGTGTTGGAATGAACTTGAGGTGTTGTTCATGTATTGCACCTGCTCAGGGCTTTGTTGCTCATAATTGAATGTCCCAAACCTTTCTTCAGATTAATTCCACCTATGTGTGTTTTGAGATTGGCTTTGTGTGTTTACTGCAGCACTTTGCAGTCCATCAATTTTCTTGGTGATAAACCCCGATTTCGTGGTATATCTTATGCTTATTTTAGGGGATTTTATCACTTTTTCCCATATTTATTCAATGAAATAGCATGGTTTTGTAATTCTCCCTTGAATTATGCTTAAGTGTAAAAACATGCTTTTTAGGTGCTTAAATTGGTGATTTTAATTCACTTTAATTCCATTCGATGCCTTGATGTGTTTGTTGAGTGATTTCAGGTTCATAAGGCAAGTACTGGATGGAAAAAATGAGGAAAAAAGCATACAAAGTGGAGAATGCATGAAGAAACAAAGATTGGAAATGCATTAATGGGCGCGCACGCGTACAAGGCGCGCGCACGCAAAAGTGGTTTTGCATAGAGACGCGCACGCATACAAGACGCATCTGCGCGGATGAAGAAACAGCCAATCGACGCGCACGCGCACATGGCGTGTATGCGCCGATACTAGCACGTGACCCACTTAAAGGTAAAACGCTGGGGGCGATTTCTGAGCTGCCCAGGCCCAAATCCAACTTGTTTCTGAGCCTTTAGTTAGTTTTCTAAAGAGAGAAGCTCCCTCTTCTCTCTAGAATTAGGTTAGGATTAGGTTAAATTGTCATAGATCCATGTTTAATTCCTTGCTTTCATCTTGTTTCTTTTATAATTTCTCATGTCTACATCTTGTCTTTCTTAGTTGTAATGTTAAATTCTCATTTTGCTCTCTTGCATGTTGATGAACATTGTTAGATCCAGTTCCCTGTTAATGCAATTTCATGTTTCTATGTTTTCTTTTATGTTGATTTTGCTTGCTATTATTGATTTCTCATCTATGAAAGTTATGGGTCTCTTTAATTTTAGAATTTTGTGATGTTCACTTTTTTGCACAATAGGTGTTTGATATAATGCTTCCTATAGTTTTTGAGTAGTTCTCTTGACCCTTGGTCTAGGCTAAGGGGATTGAGTGATCTTGAGTCCTTAGGCTTCATTGAATTGGTAATTCCAGAACCCTTGGGGATCAATTTGATAACCATTGACTCTAGCCTACTACTAAGTCAATTAGTAGCTAGGTTGGGACTTATGGATTGATGTTGATCAAGCCATTTGACGTACTCCAAGCCTAGGAGTAGACATTACGTACTTAAGGCTTTAGTGAGTAGACCTAATGAGCTCGGTTCTGAATAATTATCAATATATGGTTTGTAGACAAGGATGGTGATCTCAATTACCTAAGTCTTAGCCAAGAGTCCTTTATCTTACTTATTTTAATTACTTGTTTGATTTACGCGTTTTGTCATTTATTTCTTGCCCTCTTATTAATCAAACCTCCTTGCATTCTCATAGCCAATAATTGATCACTTCATTGCTATCCTCGTGAGACGACCCAGAGTCTAAATACTTCGGTTAATTCTTCTTTGGGGTTTGTACATGTGACAAAACCATATCTTAATTTGATGCGAGAGTTGTTTGTCAGTTTAGAGCTATGCTTACAACGAAGTAATTCCTTTCTCTAAGAAGAAAATCTAGACCGACACAGATTCAAACACATCAAATTAATGGCACCGTTAACGGGGATAGCAATGGTGCTATGTTGTTGGCTATTGTATATATTGTGAATAGCTTGATTTTTGGTTTGTTTGTTGGCTTTTGCTAGTTGTAGGACTTTGTTTTCTTTGTTCTTATTAGTTTTATTTTTGTCTTATCTTATCACCATGAATTCTCATCACTTTGGCTATGAGTGTAGTTCAAACTGTGTTGTAGGAAATGGAAGCTTCAATGAGGATGTGCATCAAGGGTTTGGAAATCAAAGATGGGAGGAGTCCCAAGCTTATGGACAACCTTCTTGGCAACAACCCCCTCCGAATTCATATGGGTATAATCCTAATCCTAATGCATACCAACCCAATATGTGTGATGACCCTTATTGTGATTGTCAACCACAACCACCACATGCATATGAACCCCCTCCACAACATAATTTTGAACCACCTTACTCATAAGCTTTCTACCACCATTTACCTCCATACGACCCCAACCCATACCCACCATACCAACCACCATATGAACCGCATCTAGAACCACCACCTTTCCAACACCAATACTCCCATGAACCACAAAGTCCACACACAGCACCTCAAGAATTTTACCAATGTAAACCACCTTCCAATTATAACAACCTTCCCTCAAACAATGAACCTTCTCTTCCACCATCACCTTCCGATGAAGCCCCCATGTTGGAATTGAGAGATCTTGAATCTCATATCTTGAGGTGACAAGAGGAGGATGAAAAGAAGTTTGCGGAGTTAAGAGAAAAAATGGCTATCATGGTAGAAGCCATTGGTAACATGGTCTCATCCTGCCTAAGCCTATGTGATCAAGGCGCTCCCATTGTTGAATGTGGAGAAGCAACCAAAGAGCTTACTGAGGGAGTGAACTTAAAGCTCCATGGCGAGGAGAAGGAGTTAAAACAAGAAGTACAATGAGAGGATTAGGTAGAAATTAGTGAACAAAAGGAAGTAGTGGTTGGATGTTTAGGATATGTTGAGCACATAAAGGAAACTCAATTTGAAGAGCCCTCTTCTACAAAGTTTAGAAGGGATGTTAAAGAGAAGAGTAATGTTGAAGAAGTGGATAGAAAGTCGAAGGAAATTGATCAAGAAGTGGATTCCATCATTAGTGATTTTTTGTCCACATTGATCAATCCCCTTGATGATCTTGTTGAGCCTTCTTCCAGTGAATTAGAAAGCAATGTTGAGGTGGACGTGCAACCTCCAAGGCATATTGTGAATGAAGAATTGGAAGAAGTGTCCCAAGCAACAAGTCCTCCTATTTATGATGATTCCGAATCAACATATGATCCTTTTGAGCTTGATGAGTCCTTCCCCACTGTGCTTGGAATTGATGACGAGGTAGACTTTACTAAACCTCTTGTCTATGAAGAGAGTGAAGGGGAAGAGATAGAAGAAATTGGTGAAGAAGAGTGTGAACTTGAAGAAGCTTGGCGAGAGGTAAAGCTTGAAGAACCTTGCCAAGTGGTGGAAGCCTCTAGAAGAGGATGGACGGGAGTAGAGCGTGCTTTATCAAGATCTTTGGGAACTCTTCTACCTAGGTTGTCATCCAATCTTTCATTTAAGTGGGTAAAACTTCTAACTCTTAGCTTTGTTATCCCATTTGAGTATAGTTTGCTTGAGACGGATGGCCAACTTAGGGCGCTTTGTGGAATTAAGTGAAAGAGGAGGATGTTTAGTGGTTGGCATTGTAAATCTAGACTCATTATGGTTGGAATCTCAAAATTAAGGAGCATGGATTGGTGTCGTGCTCAATTAAATGGGTCTAGGAGGGCAGTTTGGTGCTTTCGTGAGAATTCAGCTTTCTTGTCACCCGGACAAAGTCAAGGCGATCAACTAGAAGATGGGTACGAAGATAAGATATGAGATCCTGGATCACACCATGGAATTCCACTTTGGTAGCTCATATCTTGGAGAGAACCTCACCAAAGCTTGATGAAAATGGTTGGAACTTATGACAACCAATTGAAGGACAAGCACTCTTGGAGGTTCAAGGATGAATATAGGCATAAACTACCTTGACAAGGAACCTTCCAAATGTCCAACTTAAGGACTTAAACCAAAAGTGCTTGGTGGGAGACACCCCATCATGGTAAACTCTTTCCATTCTCTTGTAGATATAATGAATGAATGAATTGGGTTCCATTGTGTATAGCTTCTTTACCCCTTAGTATATTTTGTCTTGCTTGCTAATTTGTTTATACATTCTATGCCTTAATTAGGGATAACTCTTTGAATTTGAGTTTTTTCTTGGATTGTAGGTTTCCTCCATTTGTTTGAAAAATCCCCAAAATTTCAAAAAAATGTTTAATTTTGCATCTTAACTGGTTTTAGAGTCTTGGAGGAGATTGGAAGGATTTTAAGCTCTTCTTGATGCTTTTGAAAAAAAAACACCAGCCACGCGCAAGCGCACAGTGCGTGCACGCGTTGCCTGTGCATTTAAGCTTTCTAGGCCAAGGACCAGAGAGTTGTGCCACTTTTGGGCCAACTCTGTGCCTTAACCCACGCGGACGCACGCTATACGTGTTCGGGTCCTTTCTGCGTTGCCCTACCCACGCGTAGGCGCACCTGGCACTTCCGCGCCCCATTATCAATCAACTCATCTACGCGCAAGCGCACAGTGCGCGCGCGTCGATGCGGTTTTTCGTCACCCAGGCCAAAGACCCAAGAGTTATACCAACTCTGGGCCAGTTTTCTGGCTCTGGCCCAGCTCAACTCGTGCGGACATGCACTGTACGCGTTCGTGCCCTTCCCAATTCTCCCATCCACGTGCAGGCGCGTATGGCGCTTCCGCGCCCCTTCCTTATTCCTCCACCCACGCGGACGCGCACGGTGCGCGCACGCGTGGATTCAAAATTTACTAACCCCAGGGACGTGAGAACCCTAGCGCAGTCGCGCACCTCTTTCACTCCCTCCCTAACATCTCTTCTCCTTCTCCTCCTCTCTTCCACTGCCTACAACCGTCCGGCGAACACCACCCCCTTTCTCTTCTTCCGTTGCTCTTCCTTCCCTCCTTCCTTCTCTCTTTCTTTCTCCTTCTCACTTCGCCCATGCCTTGTCTCCCCTCTGACTCCTCCCATTAGCAACCTGTCCCGCCACCGCGACCAAGTGTGCTGCCATGAGCACCACCGCTAGCAGCACCACTTTGCTGCCTCCTCTGTCCCTTTCTCCCGTTTCTGCTTCTGCTCTGCTTCCAGGTCTCTGTCTTTCCTCTGTTCTATTTTCTTTACTGCCTTATGTTAATTTTGTTAATTAGCTTAGTTAGTTAGAAATGCATGTTATTTGATTAGGTGGTTAGAGAATCTGAGCTGGATAGTGGATTTAGGTTTGTTTTGAATAATGATGATGATTATAAGTGATGCTGCTTCTATGGTTTTCCTTGGCTTGTTTGTTGCTAGATGACTTGCCCAGTGTTGATTTAGTTTGCTTGATGCTGTTGCCTGGCTGTTCATTATTGCTTTGTTCTTGCTAAGTGTTGCGGGTTGAGTTCTTCTCCAATTTGCACTTCATTGTTGGATTCAATTATGCTTAATTGTTTGAATTCATGCTGCTTGCAAGTGAAATGATTATTGTCTTGGAATGGTATTTGTAAGTTGAATTCAATGGATAGCATGCTGCTTGAATTCATTATCCGTGTTCATTTGGCAGATTTGGTGCTGTATTTTAAGCCAGTATTTTTGTTCATTGTTCGAAGAAAGGATGTTATTTGTTGCTGGCTGGTTTAGTTTAAATTACTTTTTGATGTTTTGCTGCTGAAAAATTGGCTTATTTGTTCAATTCATATGAACTCACATATGGCTTTTGTGTTTTAATTGTTAATGAATTCATATGGAATCTAAATTGATTGTTTGAATTTGGGAAATGGCCAATTTACTGCTGAAATGCTGCCAGATTTTTTCTAACCATATCTCATGGATTAATATTGTTTTAATTGATGCAACAAGCCTCTATTTGACGAAATTCTGTGTCAATAGAATCTTGTTTGCAAAATGGATTTGGAAATTTTCTCTTAAGCTTCCTTGCAAGTTTTGGTCATGCTTATAACTTTCTTTGCTTACTTGTGATGTCAACTTACTTTTATGCATTGAATAGTTTTGAATTTTCAACTTGACCATGAGCCTGAAATTCCTTGGAGATTTTGTGCCTCTTTTGCATAAACTCACATGTTTAAAGGTTTTTAATCTATGTGGCTAATTGATTCATTATATTCATGCCTAATTTGCATTAAGTCACGTAGATCATGAGCTTTTCCATTCTTTTTTCAACTTGTGACTTTTATGCCTCATTGAACTTGATGTTGAATGTTTCTTGTTTGACTTATTTTTCAAAGTTTCGATTTTACCAACACCACTTAATACAACCCTAGTGATCTTTACATTGATTGATGACTTGTTTTCATATTGGTTGCTTTTTGGCAATATCATATTTCATCATCAATTACTATATGCATTTCATGGTTGTGAGTATGCTTACACCACTATTTTGTACACTTCTTTTAATTGAGCCGATAACCATCATATCACTAACTTTTGAACCATTTCTCTAACTTCTAACTTGTTTGACCTACTAACTTCTCTTTTGGTTCTCAACTTAACTCTTTTGATCATTCTTTTGAATATGGCGTTTCTTAGGCTCAATGAATAAGCATTGTGCAATTATGGTTTGAATTCTTGGTTTGTGATTTGGTTTCAATTCCGAATTTTGTTACTTGCATTCCAAGAATTCTCTCCTCTTTACTCACTTCATGAGTATGTCTTACCTTAAGTGCTATACATCTACTTGGCTAATTGCTTATACCATATTATATCTGTTTTTCAGGATGTCAGACAAAGGAAAAGCTATAGTCACTACTTCTAAGAAGAGAAAGCACTCTAAAGCCTCTACCCCTTCTCCTTATTGCTAATTATGCTAAGAATCTGCTGAATGATATGGACATAGAGAATCAGCTACTCCCATCCACTGACCCAATCAAGTTCCCCAACCTCTACTATGAGCTTTGCTTCCCTAAATATTGGAAGACGAACCTGAATATTGAGAAGAAACTTGTCCTTCCCAATGATGTGAGAAGCACCATCAACAGCCGTATTCTGGAGTTGGGCTTGGACTTTGTTGATAGGGATTTGGGGAGGATAAATACTTCGTGGGTGAGGGAGTTCTACTGCAACTTCTTTCGTGCCACTCTTGATTCAGTCTAAGTGCGGGGTAGAGAGATTCTGATCACCGAGGCCGCTATTGGGGAGGCATTGCTTTGCCGACCTCGTACTGGTGACCCATGTGCCTGTCAGCCGGCAGAGGTAGCTATCCACTGTATGACTTTTGATTATGAGGCGCTGAAGCACGTGATTGCCACACTTGACGCCCCCTGGGTGATGGATTCTGAGAACAAGAAGCCCAAGGGGATGCTTTTCACTTATCTGTCGAGAGAGGCTAAGACTTGGCAGTATATATTCGCCCATTATGTTTTTCCCACCACTCACTTCTCAGAGATCCCGATGGATATGTTAGTTCTTATTGGCTGTGTCATGGAGGGGAAGGAGGTAGACTTCCCCCGGTTGATCTGGCAGAGCATGTGGTGCGCGCATATCCCTGGCCTCTTGCCATTTCCTACACTGGTCACCAGCATAATTGAGCTAGCTGATGTCCCGTGGAAGGATGATGATGTGACACCACCACCTCCAGATGACGACGATAAAAAGGTTACTATTCTGTGGGGTGGGTGAATGCACGAGAAGCCTCCACCCAGACGCCGTTCTCGAGCCAGAGGAGTGGTAGAGGCAGCTCAGCCCTCATCATCAGCAGCAGCAGCAGGACCCTCCTCTACTTCAGCCGCAGCATCCTTGCCACCACCTCCTGCACCTGAGTCGACATACCTATTGGTACAGCGCCTATTTCGCTTCATGGAGTGCAGCGAGCGTCGTATCATGCGACGTCTCGATCGTATAGACTAGGTGTTCGTATCACAGGGTATTGAGCTACCTTCGCTCCCAGATTCTCCCACCTCCGATGAGCAGGATCACGAGGAGGAGCATGTTGAGGAGCCAATTCATCAGGAGGCACCCCCAGAGACACATGCCACCACAGAGGTTCAGCAACCTCCTGAGGACTCACAGCCACAGCCACAGCCCGAGCCATAGTCTGGTGCTACTGTTGACCCCCATCTCGAGCTTCAGCAGTAGTATCGAGGACGATGCTTCATCCTAAAGTGTGGGGAGGTCACCGTTCGTGACCAATGGATATCATTTATATGGTGAACTTTTAGACATTTATCTTCTAGTTCTGCTACTTTATTTTATTTTGCACTTTATCTTTGAGATCATTTTGGGATTATTGTACATATTTGCTATTGTGGATACCCTTATTTTGGTTGTTGCACACTTTTATTATATATGTGTATATTGCATTTTGGCTTTTGATTGTGATTAGAAAAATATTTTGGATTGTTAAAACCTAGTTGACCCTTTTTGTATAAGAATTGTGTTTTGATTGAAAAGAGGGTAAACTAGCAAAAATTTTTTTAAAATTTTCTAAATCACAACCTTGCAGTAGAATAAGCTTAGTCAATATGATGAAAACTTTCAAGAATTCCATTTCTAGAGCACCACTCCAATTGGTTGAAAATTTTTTTAGAACTTGCTTGATTAATACACTTTGTGGATCATGTTTTGAGCTACGAACACAAGCATGAGAGTTTTGAGCCTAATTGTGTGGTTACATCATATATAACCACTTATTTTCATTCTTGTGTGCATTATTCTCTTCCTATGAGTGTAATCTTTGATTTGCTTGATTCTTAATGTCCATTATTTTATGTATACATGCGTTTATATGATTGAGGCCATTGTTCAAATAGCTCACTTACCCAAATAGCCTACCTTTTATCTTCCATTGTTAGCCAATTTTGAGCTTATGCTTAACCCATTTGTTCTTAATTGTAGCACATTACAATCCTAAGTGAAAAATAATGAATGTCCTTAATTTGAATCTTTGATTAGCTTAGGCTAGTGAGAGTGTTCATCATTTGATTTTGGGAAAGTTGGGAACATTGGGTAGAGATAAAAGTGTATTTTTATATTTGTGTTGAGAATCTTGGGAATTGAGAACATACTCATGTATTAATCATGTGTAAACCATATGCATTAATGTTCTTGTATACATTTTAGTTTGAAATATATATATATATATATAAGAAAGAAAAGAAAAGCAATAAAAAGGGGACAAAGTGCCCCAAAGTGAAGTTTAATAATAATCAATGCATATGTGTGGTGATCAAAAGAGAATACATGAGTGTGTGTAAAAGTGAAGAATGGGTAGTTAGGATTGTTTAGAATTGTATAGGTAGTCATAAGTTAGGTGGGACGTTTAAATTAATCAAAGATTCAAATTTCAAGCTCACTTGACCATTGATAAACCCCGATTTTGTGATTTATCTTGTGCTTATTTTGGGGGATTTTATCAATATTTCTCACACTTATTCGCAAGAAATGCATAGTATTGTGTTCACTTCTCAATATTACTCCATGATGGAAAACATGCTTATTTTACCTTAAAATTGCCATATTTTAATCCTCTTCTATTGCCATTCGATGCCGTGATGTATTTGTTGAGTAATTTCGGGAATTATAGGGTAGGAATGACTTAGAAGTGAGGGAGAAAGCATGTACAAAAAGGGAAGAACATGAAGAATTGAAATCTTGGGAGAAGAAGCATCGGCGTGCCCGCGCACTCCACGTGCACTCGTGGATGAGGTTGGCTGGAAGCGGCGCGCAAGGATGGACGCATCCGCGTGGATCAGAAGATTCTCATCGACGCGCACGCGCACTTGGCACGCACGCGTGGATCGCAAAAGCAATCGGCGCGCGCGCACGCATGGCGCACACGCGTGGGAAGCTGCACGTGACCTCATTAAAGGAAATCGTGCCTGGCGATTTCTGAGGCTCATCAGGTCCAATTTCAAGCTGTTTCTGCATGGAAAAGACCCAAGGATGCCAGGGAGGAAAGGGGGGATCAATCATTTTTACACTAAGACACAATTTTAGAGTTTTTGGTTTTTCTTTGGTTATTCTAGAGAGAGAAACCATTGTTCCTCTCTAGATCTAGTTTTAATTTGATCTTCCCTTGTTGGATTGTGAATTGAATCTTGTTAATTACTAGTTTTAATTGTTCCATTTGAACTCCTTGTTACAATTTTGCTTATATCTAGTGATAGTTTTATGAATCCTTGTTAATTGTCATTTTATACCCATTTCATGAATGTTGTGAATCTTGACTTGTTGATGTTGCATTGATGATTTCTATGTTTAGCTTTGTTGTTTGGATGAATGTATCTTGATAATTGTTAGTGGGTACTTGTAGATTTCAATTTAATTGCTATTTTGAACATGTCTTTTGTTAATGCTTACCATGTGTTTGATGAATTGTTTACTTTGATTATGGAGTAGTCTTCTTTACTCTTGGCCTAGGTCAAGGGAATTGGATAAACTTGAGTCATTGGGTCTAATGGATTTGATGATTTGGGAGCCCTTGGTGGTCAATTTGATACTCATTGACGCCAACCCACTACTAATCTAATTAGTAGGTAGGTTGGGACTTATGGGTTGATGTGATCAAAGCCATTTGACGTACTTCAAGTCTAGGAGTAGATATTACGTACTTAAGCCTTTTGGAAGTAGACTTAATGAGCTTGGTTTCTCATAATTGTCAAGATATGGTTGTTAGACAAGGATGGTGACCCCAATTCCCATGCCTAGCCAAGAGTTGCTTTTATTATTCATATTTGAAAACCAAATTTCTCAATTGGTTGCCTTAGTTATAGTTACTTGTTTGGTTTATAATAGAATTAATTGGAATGTTACTTGTTCATTGGAATTGCTCATGTTTCGCTTAGTTAATTGAATTAATTTGTTGCAATTTAAGATTACTTGCTTGTTAAGATTCCCATTTATTTTCATGCTCATAACTCACAACCCCGGATTTCTAACCAATGTTGAAGCACATGTTTGCCCATTCCTTGTGAGATGACCCGAGGTTTGAATACTTCGGTTATTTCTATTGGGGTTGAACTTGTGACAACCAAATCTCTCTTCTAAATTTAACACCCGAGGATTGTTGTTGGTAGAGCTATACTTGCAACGCAATCTTATTGAAGAAAATCTTTACCAATACACCCTTGGGGAACTCCGTCAACCATATGCATCCTACCTTGACCCTAGCCCCATTACAACCTATGGGAAAGCCCTCATGATATTTGTATGCATGCATAGAATAATTGCTGATTGTTAGATGAAAAAAAATCTTAGAAAGCATGATTGTGGGAGAATTGAGTGAATCAACCCCATACACTTGAGTGCCTAGAGCAGATACACATCCGGTGAGGGTTCGATTGCTCAATTACATGTTTCCACCCGTGATCATCTTTTCTTGCAAGTTTGTAAAATCTTCCAATGATTCAATCCAATTGTGGGTTTGCTTTGATTGCTATTGCCTTAGCCCTTGTGCTTGCATATGTATTCTTGGAGATTGATTTATTTTGACTAAGCCATTGCACTCATGTAAATAGGTTGCATATAGATAGATTGCATTTAGTTAGTTTACATTGAATAAATGTTGATACCCCTTGCTTCTTTCTTGATTTTAGTATGAGGACATGCTTAGTTTAAGTTTGGGGAGATTTGATAAACCCCGATTTCGTGGTTTATCTTGTGCTTATTTTAGGGGATTTTATCACCTTTTCCCACATCTATTCAATGAAATAGCATGGTTTTATAATTCTCCCTTGAATTATGCTTAAGTGTAAAAACATGCTTTTTAGGCCCTTAAATTGGTGATTTTAATTCACTTTAATTCCATTCGATGCCTTGATGTGTTTGTTGAGTGATTTCAGGTTCATAAGGCAAGTATTGGATGGAAGAAATGAGGAGAAAAGTATACAAAGTGGAGAATGCATGAAGAAACAAAGATTGAGAATGCATCAATGGGCGCGCACGCGTACAAGGCGCGCGCGCGCAAAAGTGTTTTTGCATAGAGACGCGCACGCATACAAGACGCGTCCGCACGGGTGAAGAAACAGCCAATCGACGCGCACGCGCACATGGCGCGTACGCGCCGATACTAGCACGTGACCCACTTAAAGGAAAAATGCTGGGGGCAATTTCTGAGCTGCCCAAGCCCAAATCCAACTTTTTTCTGAGTGTATTTCATGCATAATTGAAGTCCAAGCAAAGGGGGAGCAATTAGTTAGTCAACATGAGCCTTTAGTTAGTTTTCTAGAGGGAGAAGCTCCCTCTTCTCTCTAGAATTAGGTAGCTTTCATCTTGTTTCTTTTATAATTTCTCATGTCTACATCTTGTCTTTCTTAGTTGTAATGTTAAATTCTCATTTTTCTCTCTTGTATGTTGATGAACATTGTTAGATCCAATTCCCTTTTAATGCAATTTCATGTTTCTATGTTTTCTTTTATATTGATATTGCTTGCTATTATTGATTTCTCATCTATGAAAGTTATGGGTCTCTTTAATTTTATCATTTTGTGATGTTTACTTTTATTGCACACTAGGTGTTTGATATAATGCTTCCTATAGTTTTTGAGTAGTTCTTTTGACCCTTGGCCTAGGCTAAGGGGATTGAGTCATCTTGAGTCTTTGGGCTTCATTGAATTGGTAATTCCAGAACCCTTGGGGATCAATTTGATAACCATTGACTCTAGCCTACTACTAAGTCAATTAGTAGCTAGGTTGGGACTTATGGATTGATGTTGATCAAGCCATTTGACGTACTCCAAGCCTAGGTGTAGACATTACGTACTTAAGGCTTTAGTGAGTAGACCTAATGAGCTCGGTTTGGCATAATTATCAATATATGGTTTGTTGACAAGGATGGTGATCTCAATTACCTAAGTCTTAGCCAAGAGTCCTTTATCTTGCTTATTTTAATTACTTGTTTGATTTACGCGTTTTGTCATTTAATTTCTTGCCCTCTTATTAATCAAACCCCCTTGCATTCTCATAGCTAATAATTGACCACTTCATTGTTATCCTCGTCAGACGATCCGAAGTATAAATACTTAGGGTAATTCTTATTTGGGGTTTGTACATGTGACAAAACCATATCTTAATTTGATGCGAGAGTTGTTTGTTGGTTTGGAGCTATGCTTACAATGAAGTAATTCCTTTCTCTAAGAAAAAAATCTAAACCGACACAAATTCAAACACATCACTTGGCCATAATCTCCATTTGTTGCTGAAGTTGTTGGTGCATCTGTTTGTTTTGTGCCAAGATAGTGTCAACACCTTCAAACTCCAATACTCCTTTCCTTTGAGCTGGTTAGCGTTGTCTTTGATGAGTATAGAAATATTGATTGTTCGCCACTGTGTCTTTGAGGTTTTGGGCTTCTTCAGCTATCATCATAAGTTACAATGAACCTCCTGCTGAATAATCTAAAGCTTCTTGAGCTCTCAATGTCAATCCTTCAAAGAAGTTTTGGAGTCTATCCCCACTAAACATTCCTGGTAGGCACTTCTTGATTAAAGCTTTGTATCTCTCCCAAGCATCATACAGTGACTCTCCATCCAATTGAATGAATGTTTGCACTTTTGTTTTCAGCTTGATGATCCTCTGGGGAGGATAGAACTTGGCTAGGAACTTGTTCACTAGATCCTCCCAATTGTTGATGCTTTCTCTTGGAAATGCCTCCAACCATTGGGTAGCTTTGTCTCTCAGGGAAAATGGAAATAGCAGCAGCTTGTAAATGTTAGGATGCACAACATTGGTCTTCACTGTGTCACATATCCTTAGAAAGGTGGATAGGTGCTGGTTTGGATCTTCCAAGGGGCCTCTTCCATAAGAATAGTTGTTCTGCACCAAGGTGATGAGTTGAGGCTTCAATTCAAAGTTGTTTGCATTGACATTTGGAGTAAGTATGCTACTCCCGTAGTGCCTTAGATTGGGAATGGTATAAGAGGCCAACACCCTCCTTGCAGGTTTAGCATTGTTGATTACTTCTTCTTCATCCTCCATGACCTGCACAATCACAAACAATCCAAATGGAAATTGGATATTCTCATGCCAGAATGTAGTTAGAGGGTTAGTTGACACAATGTGTCAAACAGCTAATGTGCTTAGTAAAAATAAAAAGGAAATGCTTAATCTAGACCACCACCTTACTTAATCATTGTCAATCTAGATTAATCCCCGGCAACGGCGCCAAAAACTTGATGGGTTGAAAATGAATTCCAACACCTAAACTCACCGGCAAGTGTACCGGGTCGCATCAAGTAGTAATTACTCACAAGAGTAAGGTCGATCCCACAGGGATTGATGGATTGAGCAATTTTAGTTAGGTGGTTAATTTAGTTAAGCAAATAGTTGATGATTTGAGTGAATTGTAATTAACAGAAGCTAAATTGCATGAAAGTGAAAGGAGAGGTAGAATTGACAATAAATTAAAGAGCAGAAGAAGTAAAAGAGCTGAATCTTAAAGTGCAAGTAATGTAAATGACTGAAACTTAGATTGCAAGAAATGTAAATGGCTGAAGCTTAAAGTGCAAGAAATGTAAATTGCTTGAATAGTAAAGGGATGTGGGAGCTGGATCTAGAATTTAACAAAGAGAATGTAAAGAGAGATTAAGCAGAGAAGTATAAGATGAACTAAGTTGCTGAAGATCTAAACAGGAAAGTAAAATTTCTTGAAGACAAAACAGAAAGTAAACTTAGCTCAATTTTGAAATCTAAAAGAGAAATTGAAGATCCAAGAGGAGCAATGATATTAGAACAAGGATCTAGATCTCAATTGCACCCTTGATCCAACAGAAAATAAATTGTAGAAGAAATGTAAAAAAACAGCAAATAAAACTCAGATCCAATTCTTAAAACAATTGAGAAGAGAGGTAAAAGATGATTCTCAAACTTAGAATCAATGAAGCTCTTCAATCTCAATTCAAATTCCAAGAATAGATAGCAAGAGTTGCAGAAGAAATAAAAATGAAGACAGAAAGCTAAATCCAATTCCAAATCCTTAGAATTATGCAGAAGAAAACAAAGATGAATTTCAGATCAAGGATTGAAACAGAATTCCTTCAATCTCAATCAAAAATTCAAAAACAGAAATTTAAAAATGCAGAAGTAAGAACAAGGAGAAAGAGAACTCAGATCTCAATCCCAATTCCCCCAATTCAAAGCTAAAATGTAAAAGTGAGCTAAAAATAAAACAAAAAATAAAAGAAAGTTCAAAAGTGAAAGTAAAAGTTAAAAAAAGGTCCTCTACAAATCAAACTAACTCCTATTTATACACTTTCTAATTTTGATCTTCAGACTTTGGAGTGGGCTTTTCATGTTGGTAAAGAATTAGATCCAAAATAGCAGTTGAAGTTGGAAAATGGACCAAGGCACCTTCCAGGGGAGCGCTTAGTTAAGAAAGGAAGCGTAGCGCCCTTTGCTTGAAAAATGGATCATGGTGCTGGCTCCAGGGGAGCGCTCAGTTAAGTAAGGTAACTGAGCGCCCAATGTCTTGTCCCGGGCTTTCGAACCAAGCCCCTTTGCATAGCAAAGTAGCGCTCAGTTAAGTAAGTTCACACAGCGCTTCATGCTTTGAGTGAGCTCCCACTTTCGAGCCTTAGTCATTGCAATTTGGCCAATTTCTTCATCAAAGTGGCGCTCAGTTGGGCAAGTTAACTTAGCACCCCTTGCCTTAGAATGAAGCTCCACTTTCGAATCCTGGTGAGTGCATTTTATGCCCATTCCTCATGCCAATTGTTTGTAGCGTGCTCTTGGTCCATGGGTTCGATCCTTGCTTGCTTCATTGCTTGGTGTGGCGCCTTTCTTTTTGGCTTGAGGCTCCTGTTTTGAACCTGGCTGCTCCCATTTTTTTAGTGTCACACTTTGCTTTTTCTTGTGCCAAGCCCACGAAAATGTTAACAAAGTTAACGTAGCGCTCCTTGGAATTGAGCGCTGATGCCTTGTGTTTGAGCATTCCTTGAGCGCTTTGTAGTGACAATCAACATAGCGCCATTGGTCTTGTGTTCATGGCATTACTAATAAGTGCTTCCATTAATGCCTTAGTATTATATGCATGCTTCCATGGTTTTAATAATAATACTAATGCATTAACGTTGCATTCATTCATTCTCCATTGGCATAATAATTAAATGCATCATGTATACATTTCGTTGGCTTTATTAGTCCATAATGCCAATTAACGTAAAGCTTGTTTTCATTGCCAATTGGATTAGAAATCAAAGTAATGCCGTTGCCACTTCATGCATGCTTTCATTATTAATAATGCATGCATGAGGCATCATTAAATGCCACGGCTCCGTGGTCATGGGCCACGCTTTTAAAAGCGTGGCCTAAGGTTCCAAAGCGTGCTTAATCTTCAAAGCATACCTAAAATTCCTTTTTCCACCATTTCTTCACTTACAAGTAATCAAAACATCCAATCAAAGCATCTCCAAATTCACAAGGTTTCTAAATCATTCAAAAACTAACTAATTCTAGCTTAAACCTCATGATTTTATGGCAAATAATTGATGGTTGATTAAATTGACATAGCCATGCAAATCCACTCCAAATCACTTACTTATAATGCAAGAAAGTGCATAAAACCTAATGAAACAAGTGAAAAATGCTTGAAAAGCTAGCATAAGATGACTTGTCATCAACTTCCCTAGGAGAACTAAGCACCAACATGGATTAGTTGAGGATGGGACATCAAGAGCATTCCACCATCCTCTACGAAATAAGAGAAGATCAAAGGGCCATGAGGGAAGATCAAAGATTTATGAGGGAAGAACAGAGGCAAGGGCGTGACATAGAAGAAATCAAGCAGTCCATTGGATCCTCCAGAAGGAGTAGTAGCCGCCATCACTATGGTGGACCCGTTCCCTTAAGCCCCTGTTGCCTATGTTATTTTTTCTGTTTTCCATGTATTTTATCTTATTATCTATTTCTAGTGCATGATCATCTTTATGTCTTGATGCTATGAAATATTCCATGCATCTATCACCTTGCTTAAAAGAAAAATTATTTGAAAAAGAAAAGTAAGATGCATGAATTTCGAGTTATATATTAAGAATAGTTCAATTATTTGATGTGGTGGCATTGCTTTTGTTTTCTGAATGCATGAATGAACAATGCGTGTTTGATGTTGGAGTTAAGAATGTTGGCTCTTGAAAGAATGATGATGAAAGTGAACTGTTATTAGTAATTTGAAAAAATCCAAAAATTGATTCTTGAAGCAAAAAAAAAGAAGTAGAAAAAAAATGCGAAAAAAATAGAGAAAGAAAGAAAAAGAAAAAGCCAGTAGCTCTTTAAACCAAAAGGCAAGAGAAAGGATCCAAGGCTTTGAGTATCAATGGTTAGGAGGGCCTAAAAGAAACTCAATAATATCATTAGGATTCTAAGTTCCTAATGATGCCAACCATTCTGAGCTTCAATTGAAAGTGAGATGCCAAAACTATTCAGAAGCAAAAAGCTACTAGTCCCACTCATCTAATTAAAACTGAGCTTTATTGAAACTCTGAGATTTATTTTATCCAGCTCTTCTTTTAATCCTACTTGTTTCTGGTTGCTTGGGGATAAGCAACAGTTTAAGTTTGGTGTTCTGATGAGGGGATATTTTATACGCTTTTTGGCATCATTTTCATATAGTTTTCATTATGTTTTGTTTAAGTTTTATTCTATTTTCATAGGTTTTATTGCTAAATTCATATTTTTGGATTCTACTTTGAGTTTTTGTGTTTTATGATGGTTTCAGGTATTTTTTGACTGAAATTAAGGAGTTTTTGGCAAAGTCTAATTCAGAGACAGAGAAAGGACTGTAGATGCTGTTAGGATCTGACATCCGTGCACTCGAAGGAGCATTTCTAGAGCTAAAGAAGTATAAATGGCACGATCTCGACGACTATGAAAAGATAACATCCAGGGCTTTCCAGAAATATATAATAGTCCATACTTTGTCTCGAAAATGAAGGCCCAAAACTGGTGTTCAACGCCAGCCACCAGCCCCATTCCTGGTGTCCAACGCCCAAAGGGGAGTAGCTGGCGTCCAACACCCATTCAGGAGTCCAAAGCTGGCGTTGGACGCCCAAAAGGGAGCAAGCTCATGGGAGACACTCTTAGCTTAGCCCAAACACTCACAAAGTGGGCTCCAGAAGTGGATTTTTGCACTACAAAACCATTCTATCATATTTTTGTAATCCTTAGTTATTAGATTAGTATATATAGGAGAAGATCAACCATGTTTAGGATCTCTCCGACATATCTTTGCCCATTCGAACCTTTCACTATTATTTTCTGTATAGTATGAGTCACTAATCTCCTAAGGTTAAGGTTAGGAGCTCTGCTGAGTTTCATGGATTAATAATATTATTGTTCTATTTCAATATGTCTGATTCTATTCTCTTATGCAACCTCATTCTTCATCTTATGAATTGAGGGTGACCCGTGACAATTACCCCTATTCTACATGGGTTCTGTGTGAGTCCTGACCCGGATAGCGTTGAACCAAAGCTAGAGATTGCATTGCGGATTCCAATAGAGTACTTGGGCAACTTTAGATACGTGACATAAAATTCCGTTAACCGTGGGTAAGTGAGGTCTCTGTGGCGCTAAGGCTAGAGTCTGAGAAGCAGCGTTCCTTAATCCGAAAGATCTGCTTTGTCTGTGGCACCTTGAGTAGGATCATGAAGGGGAGTGGATTGCTTAGAGCTTCATCTTCTGCTACAGTGAGAAACCTAATGGTGGCTTGATGAGAGGATATGAGTCACTTTCAACGTGGTGGATTGCTACAATAGAGGAGGTTAACTTGATGAGAGGACATGAGTTAATCACTTACGGCTGCCATTAATTGAATCAGAAGGTTATTGAAGTAGACAGTAAGAAAAGTTAATCTGGAAAGACAAAGCATCTTCGAAGCCTTAACTATTCTCATACCATTGACTTCACACCTATCTAGTAATGTTTTATTTATTTATCTGTTTTATGTGTTTTCTCGTGACAACTATAGTTTCTATCCGCCTAACTAAGATTTGCACGGTAACCATTGCTTGCTCAAACCAATAATCCTCGTTGGATCGACCCTCACTCACCTGAGATATTACTTGGACGACCCGCTATACTTGCCGGTCTATCTGTGCGAAACGTGCGGAGTCAGTTTCGTGCACCAAGCTTCAGCTCTTCTTCCTTTGTTTCACAACGAAACACGCTGGGAAATTGATGAAGGGGAGCAAGGGACATGCAAAATCCTTGGCTAGATTTTAATCTCACATAAATTTTGATCCGAAGTTTCGATTGACAAGCCGTCAACGGCCACACGTTCGTCTCAAAATTCTCTACGAAACCCACCCAACAATTTGGTAAGGAATAAGCTATTTCTCTCCTAGTCTCTCTCTCCTTAAATTAGAAAATATTAGGTTCTTGGGCTTTGAGATTTTGTGATTTAATGATATTAGGTGTGCTCAAGTGGTGCAGAATTGATCGGAGGAATACCGTCGGTAAGGAATTTGACAAGATTTTCGCATTGCAAGTATAGCCCTCAACCGACAAATAATCCGCGAATCAAACTTTAAAGGAATTGGTTGTCACAAGTTCAACCCCAATAAAAGTAACCGAAGTATTCAAACCTCGGGTCGTCTCACAAGGAATGGGCAAACATGTGCATCAACGTTGGTTAGAATTCCGGGGTTGCAAGTCATGAGCAAGAAATTAAACTAAGAATCCTAACAAGCAAGTAATCTTGAAGTTCAAGAAACTAATTCAAGTGACTAAAGCAAGATGTGAGCAATTCCAAACTAATAAGATAACATCCAATATAATTCTACTCTAAAACTAAACAAATAACTATAACTAAAACAAAGCAATTAGGATTTTTGGGTTTTCAAATATGAATAATAAAAGTAACTCTTGGCTAGACATGGGAATTGGGGTTACCATTCTTGTCTAATAACCATATCTTGACAATTATGAGGAACCAAACTCATTAAGTTTACTTCTATACTTGAAGTATATTAAATGGTTTAGTCAACATCAACCCATAAGGTCTAACCTAGCTACTAATTGACTTAGTAGTAGGCTAGTGTCAATGGTTATCAAATTGACTACTAAGGGTTCCCAAATTATCAAATCCATTAGACCCAATGACTCAAGTTTACCCAATTCCCTTAGCCTAGGCCAAGAGTAAAGAGAACTACTCCATAATCAAAGGAAGCATTTCATCAAACACATGGTAAGCATTACTAAAAGACATATTCAAATTGCAACTAAATTAAAATTAACAAGTACCCTTTTTTTGCATAAAAGAATAAACTACAATTTGAAAGTATATTGAGGATTCTCAAGTTGATCGATCTATATGTTCACATGTGGTAATGAGTGCAATAATTATAGGCAAAAATTAAATAAATCACCCTCTATCTGTTCTTCTTTCTCTTTGAATCAAATGAGTAAATTATTAAAGTAAACCGTTTAGGTAAAGTCTAAAGCAATACATATGGTATATAGCATATATATGCAAAGTCTAATACAATTGTTTATTACTGTAGTGTTCGGCAAGCATATAAATTCACTCAAACAACACAATTAATCATGAAAATCATCAATATAACATTAACAATTCAAGATCCATAAGATTCACAAAATGGGTAGAAAATGACAAGTGACAAGAAAACATAAATCTAACACAAGATTTAAACAAAATTATACTAAGGAATTGAAATTAAGCAATCAAAACTAGTAATCAACAAGATCCAATTCAGAATTCAACAAGGGAAGATCAAATCAAACTAGATCTAGAGAGGAACAAGGGTTTCTCTCTCTAGAAGAACAAAAACCTAAAAACTAGCTAAAAATTGTGTCTTAGTGTGAATGAATGATCCCCCCTTTCCCCTAGCACCCTTGGGTCTTTTCCATGCAGAACAAGCTTGAATTTGGGCCTCTTGAGCCTCAGAAATCGCCAAGCATGATTTCCTTTAATGAGGTCACGTGCAGCTTGTCGCGCGGCGCCATGCGTGCGTGCGCGCCGATTGATTTTGCGATCCACGCGTGCGTGCCATGTACGTGTGCGCGCCGGTGTGAATTTTTTTAATTCGCGCGGATGCGCCAATCTACGCGCGCCGCTTCCAGCTGTCCACATCCACGCGTGCATGCGAGGTGCGCGTGCGCGCCCATACTAAAATTCCCAAAATTTAAATCTTCATGTTCTTTCCACTTGTGCATGCTTTCTTTCTCTCTTCTAGGCCCTTCTTGCCCTATAAATTCTGAAATCACTCAACAAACACGTCATGGCATCGAATGATAATAAAAGAGGATCAAAATATAGTAATTCTAAGGTAAAAGAAGCATGTTTTCCATCATGAAGCAATATTAGGAAGAGAACACAAAACCATGCAATTCTTGTGAATAAGTGTGAAAAATATTGACAAAACCCTCCAAATTCTACATAATATAAACCACAAAATTGGGGTTTATCAAATCTCCCCACACTTAAACCAAGCATGTTCTCATGCTTAAAATAAAAAGACCAAAGATCATGGTAAGAAAGGGTTCATGAAGTGCAAATTACCTAAATGAATGCATCCAACTAACGTAAAAGCATCTATCGACTTGGTCAAGGGTACATCTATCCTCCAAGAACACATATGAGCATACGGAGCGAAAATGATATGTAGTTCATGAATCCTACCAAATTGAACATCTCTATGAAGTGCATATAACTTGCTAGATGAACACTTGTGAAAGCTAGGAACAAGGAGTTGAGCATCGAACCCTCACCGGAAGTGTATCCGCTCTATTTGCTCAAGTGTATAGGGTTCGTCACTCAATCCTCTCCTAATCATGCTTTCCAAGATTTGTCTTTCATCTAACAATCAACTACTTAATGCATGCATACAAGTATCATGAGGTCTTATTCATGGGTTGCAATAAGGCTAGGGTGAAGGTAAGGATGTATATGTTCAAGTGAGCTTAAAATTCAAATCCTTGATTAACCTAAGTTCTCACTAAACACATAGAACAACCTATACAACTCTAATGCAATACCTAGCTACCCATGGTGTTCACTTTTTCGCATACTCATGCATTCTTTTTAATTCACATCCCATATGCATTGTTATTATTACTTTGTCTTGGGGCATTTTTGTCCCCTTTCATTGCTTTTTCCTTCTTTTTTTTTCATATTTTTGTTTCTTCTATTTTTCTATTTCTGATTCTTGCATTCTCATATTACACATATAATTTTTTTTTCTTTTTGGTCCCCTTTTTCTTGGGGTCTCATGTACAAAAGTTTCAATGCATATGGTTCAATCATTTAATACATGAGTATGTTTCCAACTCCCAAGATTTCCAATTACAACTACAAATACACACCTTTACATCTATCCAAGTTCCCAAGTACACCCTTCCATTTGAATGATACACACTGATGTGAAAATTTGTGGAAAAACGAAATTCCAAAACACCTAAAACTAACCGGCAAGTGCACCGGGTCGCATCAAGTAGTAAAACTCACGTGAGTGAGGTCGATCCCACAGGGATTGATGGATCAAGAAACTTTAGTGGGTGATTAGTTTAGTCAAGCTAACATTTAAGTGAGATTAGGTGAAACTTAAAGCAACAAAATATAAATGACAAGGGATTTAAAGTTGCAGAATGTAAATTGGCAACTAACTTAAAGAGCAAGAAATGTAAATTGCAAGAATCTTAAATTGCAAGAAATATAAATTGCATGAAATTAAAGGGGAGTGGGTGCTGAAAATTAAAGAAAGCAATAGATCAAGCAACTGGAAATTTAAATTACCAAAAGAATAAAGGAAATTGGATGCTGGGAATTAAAACAGAATTGAGATTTTGAAGTGCAGTGAATTAAGGAACGCTCAGATGTTCAGCTCAATTACAAAATAAAATTGAAGATCTCAGGGAATCAAAGAGACTAGAAAACAAGTCTAGATCTCAAGCCCTTCCTTGATTCAACAGCAGATAATTGCAGAAGAAAATAGAGAAGAAAGTAGTAAAGACAATTTAGATCCAAATCACAATTCCTTCAAATTATGCAGCAAGTAAACAGAGAGAAATCTCAGAGGGAGAATGAAACAGAACACCTTCAATTCTCCACCCAAGACTCAAAAACAAAGAAAAGAAAACTAAAGATAGAGCTCTCAAATCCTAGTGCTCCCTAGTGGAGCCAGCCTCCTACTAAAAATGAAAATGATGCCTTATATAGGCAAAATGAAAATGAAAATGAAATTGAAAATAAATTAAATTTCAAAAATGAAAAATCCTAATCTAACTGATCTTTGTGCCTATAAGTGATGTTAATTGGGCTTTGCTTGCTTTGGAGTGGAATTGGGTTGAAGATGGATTCGGATGGCCTTGGTCTTGAGGAGAAATCTGCGTGCAAATTGAATTTTTGAGCAATTCACATTTGAGTCAACGTTTGAGGCAAACGTTGACTTAAATGTCTTCGTGAAACCCATTATGCAGATCGGCCCGTTGCTGTCATCCACGTTTGAGTTCACGTTTGAGGTCAAACGTGAGCTCAAACTTCTTGTAATGGCATGATACAGAATGGGGGTTTGCTGTCACTCACGTTTGAGTTCACATTTGAGGTCAAACGTGAGCTCAAACGTTAAGTCCTCCTGGGTGTGTTTTTGAAGTTCAAGTCTTGGGACGCTTCTTTGTCCTCTTGTCAACGTTGCCAATTTCATGCCCACTATAGACTATTATATATGGTTGGAAAGCTCTGAATGTCAGCTTTCCAACGCAACTGGAATCACCTCAATTGGACATCTACAACTCAAGTTATGCTCCTTTGAAGAGGACAGGGTCGCTGGCTTTGGTGTGCAACGTTTGAGGCGACGTTTGCCTCAAACGTGGACGAAAATGTCAGGTTTTGGAGGCTCAAATGCATTGTCCACCCCATACTATTATATATTGTTGGAAAGCCCTGAATGTCTACTTTCCAATGCCATTGGAAGCGCATCATTTAGAGCTCCACAGCTCGAGTTATACTCCGTCGAAGGTGTAGAGGTCAGTTGGCCTCACTGTTGGTTGCCACCATGTTCGTTTATGCACATTTCTGGGCAGTTTTCTCCCTCAATTTTAGTGTCCACCATGAAGTGCCATATATGCTTAGAAAGCTCTTGATTCCTACTTTCCATTACTTTTTGAATCACCTCATTTGAAGCTCTGTAGCTCAAGTTATTCTTGTTGGAAGTATACCCCTTTAGGCTGTGGGGAGCAACATTTCCCAAGGTATTCCTTAGCCAACGTTTGACCTCACGTTTGAGGCAAACGTTGGCGCAAACGTTGAGCTCCTGGGTGGCTGTGCTGATGAAGCTTCCTTGATTTGGTCATGGGCCACGCTTTTAAAAGCGTGGCCTAAGGCTCCAAAGTGTGCTCCAACTTCAAAGTGTGCCCCAAAGCTTTTTTTTTTTCTCCTTTTTAGCTTATTTTGTGCTTCTTTGCTTCTTTTTCTTCTTATTTCCTACAAAGTTTATCAAATCAAAAGATCAAAGAAATATACCATTTAAGCACCAAAGAATACAATATTTAAGCACTAATCATTAATTTCTTGTATGTAAAAGCATAGAAAAACATGACATGGTGACATGTCATCACAACACCAAACTTAAACCTTGCTTGTCCCCAAGCAAGAAAAGAATCATGCAATAAATATTGACAAACCAAGGTGAGAAGAGTTGCAACTCAATTTTCATGGTAAGCTAGTTTTCTAAACATGCTACAATCACAAAAGAGATGTAAATGATTGATGTTTCTATCTAGCTCAATTTATGAAATCTTTCTCTTATATTTCTTCCTTGAAACAAGCTTTTGAGTTTTCTTATTAGCTTCTCCTTTTGGGTGCTTTGCCCCATGAGTTAATAACAAAGCTACGACTTCTAAATGCTTTGTTTTCAAGTATTACCACTTGATACATAAGCACCACAAGCATTTGATTAGAGGACTTCATTAAACACATTTTTCTTTTCTTTTCTTGACTCTCTAATCATTGATGCTCAGAGCCTTGAGCTTTGAGGGAGTGCTTTTGCACTTTGAGCCTAACCTTGACTTCTAAGTATTTTGTTTTCAAGCATTTGGCTTGATACATAAACACCACAAGTACTTAGCAAATAAATTGCCATTGGTACTCAGAGCCTTCAGCTTTCTCATTCTTTCCCTTTTTCTTTTCTTGCCCTTTTTTGCTTTTTCTTTCAAGGTTTTCATGATTTTCAAAAGATTTCACAAAATGTACTAGATGAAAACTTCAATTAAATAAAATCCAATGCAATTGAGCAACAATCAAACATACTAGCTTTCCAATACTTTTATGCATATGCTAAAATCTTCTTTAATGCCTTGTTTGTTTATGATCATGATACTTTATTGCTTTTGAATTCACAAAACTCAAGTTGGTAATCATAATGACACAGCACCATGTTGCAATTTAGAAATCAAACTATGCCTTTTTATACACATATGCATACAGAGAAGGTAAAGACAATCATACAGTTTATAGTGCTTGAAACAAATGTGAGGAAAAGGAACTTTACAACCTTGTAGTTCATCTTCTCTATTGTTGTCATTTCCTCCCATTCTCCTCCTTCCCATACCAACTCAAAATGCTTGCTCATCCTCAAGCAACTATTAGAACCATGGCTATGGGGCTAAGATGGATCATGAATGTCTTACACAAGAAATGTTAGTAGTACATGTGTTTCAAGCAAGAAAAATTAAAGATAACAATCAAGGCACAAGAGACAGAGACATTGTGATTGCATATATAAGAAGGTGTGCACAATACATTGCATAAAAGATAAGTGGCACACCAAACTTAGTGTGACACTTTCACTTGGAATTAATGCAAGTATCTTGTAAATATGGGAACCAAATTTTTGTTGCATAGCAACACCAAACTTAGAAGGCAACCATATGTCAATTTATTGAAATTTAAACTAAACAAAGAAAGAAAACAAAGAAGAGAAAAAAAAATGTTACCTACGGTTGGGTTACCTCCCAATAAATGCTCTTTTAGTGTCATTAGCTTGACATGTTATTCTTCACTTTCTTCCTCTTCTTCCAGTTTGTTAAGAGGAATGACCTTAAGGAGGGAGAAGATTCAGCTACTGTCCCTTGTCTTGGCCTTTCTTTAGCAAGCTTCCTTTTGCAAATGACTTGATTGATCTTGCTTGCTGGATCAGGGACAGGATTGGTGCTCTTGCTAGTTGCCTTCACTTCTTTGATTTCAAGACATGATTGCTGTGTGATTATTGGAGTTTTGTATTCATCCAGAGCCTTTTGAATTGGTGGTTCCATGAGTTTTTCCTCTATGTACTTCTCTGCCTCACTTGAGTGTAAATTTTCTGGAATGACTTCCTCACTTTCATGCTCCTCCACTCCTTTCTTTGCACCCAACATTTGACTTAATAGTTCTTTTATGGAGGAGGTTTGTTGTTCTTCCCAAGATTTCTTCATCTCTTCTTCATATTTTTCGATCACAGATTCAAGGAAAGTTTGTGAGGGTTGTGAATGTTCCTTTGTTACCTCAAGTGCAGTTTCATTTTCAACCACCTCATTCTTTATTGGAAGTTCACTTGATGCAGTAGCCTCCTCATCTTGCTCTTCCACTTTCTCCCTTGCACTTAACATTTGGTTTATCATAACTTCTATATCTTTGAATGAATTCTCTTGCTCGTTCCAGGATATTTGTGCCTCTCTCTCATATTTTTCAGACATGGTCTCAAGCTTTGAGAGGCTTTGGTTCATGGAAGTTTGTGTGGGTGGTGAGTTTTGATAGGGGCTTTCTGTTGAAGCATGGTCAAGTGATGGCATCTTTGGATGAATATCATATGGAGCATTAGAATTCTCTTCCCAGCCACCATTAGAATCATGACTAGCATCATTTTGTGGTGGAAGAAAATATCCCATATGGTTTTCTTGCTCATCTTGTGTCTCTGAAGCAAATCTCCATGGATTGGAGTGCTTAGAATTTGTATTTTCTTGATGATATTCCCAGCCACCATTAGAGATTGGTGATGGTGGGTGATATCCCATAAAATTTTGTTTGACCATAAGATGAGTTGAACTCCATTTGTATTTTGTAAACATCAATGAAAATTGAAAATCATGTCACAGAGAAAGAATTTATTAGTGAGGCAATAGCTCAAATACCTTGCTATCAATTTAAAACGGAGAACAAAAACAAAAAAAAAATGCTTGATCTAGACTTCTCACCCACTTAATCATTGTTGATCTAAATCAATCCCCGGCAACAGCGCCAAAAACTTGATGGTGTTTTTGCGGAAAAACGAATTCCCAAAACACACAAATCTCACCGACAAGTATACCGGGTTGCATCAAGTAATAAAACTCACGTGAGTGAGGTAGATCCCACAGGGATTGATGGATCAAGCAACTTTAGTGGGTGATTAGTGATGAGTATTTTGGAGGAAAAATAAATCTCTCCCAAAACACACAAATCTAACCGGCAAGTGTACCGGGTCGCATCAAGTAATAAAAACTCATGGGAGTGAGATCGATCCCACAGGGATTGAAGGATTGAGCAATTTTAGTTTAGTGGTTGATTTAGTCAAGCGAATCGAGTGTTGGTTGGGTGATTTGTGATTTGCAGAATGTAAATTGCATGGAATTAAAGAGAGCAGAAAATTAAATTGCTGAATCTTAAAGAACAAGAAATTTAAATTGCAGAAACTTAGAGTGCAAGAAATGTAAATTGCGGAATCTTAAAGTCCAAGAAATGTAAACAGCTGGAATTGTAAAGGGAATTGGGGAATGGATTTGCAGAATTTAAACAAGAAAAAGTTGAATTGCATTAAACAGAAGAGGGAAAGGGAATTGGGATTGAAACGGATCTTGAAGCAGTAAATTAAATGAACATTAAAAGCAAGAAACAGAGAATATAAAATTGAGATCTCAGGGCCCAGAGACTAGAAAACCAAGTCTAGATCTCAATGCCTTCCTAGATCCAACAATAACAAGTGCAAAGAAGATGTAAATTGCAAAGAAAGGATGAAGAGCAATTAACCGGAAATGAAATTCAATTAACAGTAAAGAAACAGAGAGATCCAAGATTGAGATTGAAACATAATTTCTTCAATTCTCTAATCCAAGATTCAAGACAAGTGTAAATGAAATTGAAAGCAATGAAAACAAAGAAATTAAAGTTCACTCAATAACAAAAGCTCTCCGAAAACTATTATGAAAATTCCAAAAGGAAAGCTCTCCGAAGAACTTGAATTCTATCCTATTTATACACTTTCTTCAAATGATCTTCAAGCCTTGAGTTGGGCCTTTGCTCTTGGTGGAATTGGGTTGAAAGAGGCCTTGGTTGATTGCTCTTGAAGTTTGAAGAAGAACCAAAGTGAACCAATTGAACCGGTTTTGAGGTTAGCAAAAGTTGGACCAAAAGTTTGAGCCAAAGTTAGGGGTCTAACTTTGGCTCCAACTTTTCATAGCAGCCAGCACATTTTGCTAGTATGAACGTTGGTGCCAACGTTAGGGGTCTAACTTTGACCCTAACGTTGGCAATGCCTTGTGTGCTAGTGGCGCCAACGTTAGCCACCAAGTTAGGGGGCTAACGTTGGCGCAAACTTTTGCTCCTTTCCCATTGTAATTCATGTGCCAACGTTAGCCTCCAAGTTAGGGGACTAACGTTGGCGCAAACGTTGGTGCCCAGGGGAGAAACTCATGTTCCAACGTTAGCCTCCAAGTTAGGGGGCTAACGTTGGCGCAAACGTTGGATGGCCAGGGAGGAATTCATGTGCCAACGTTAGCCTCCAAGTTAGGGGGCTAACGTTGGCGCAAACTTTTGGTGCCCAGGGGAGAAATTCATGTGCCAACGTTAGCCTCAAAGTTAGGGGGCTAACGTTGGCGCAAACTTTTGGAGCCCAGGGGAGAATTTTCAAGTTCCAACGTTAGCCTCCAAGTTAGGGGGCTAACGTTGGAGCTAACTTTTCAACCAAAAGTTTGTGCAAAAGTTTGATGCTAACTTTAGGTCCAGCTTCTTGCTTCCTGGTTCAATTTCACTTATTCCATTGTCCTCTCTTCACTCCTAGCCATTCCTTCTTGCTTCAACCTTTCTCCAAGCTTTCTTCACCTATCATTAATCAACCAAACTCATCAAAGCTATGCTCAAAACCATGAGATATTCATTCTTTCATAATATGCAACAAATATAGCATAAAACCTCATGAAATGGCATGAATTCATATATGGTTGGTTCAATCAAGGGAAACATGAAAATCTACTCAATTAGCTTGCTTGTAGCTCAAGAAAGTGCATAATTCTAATGAAAACAAAAGAAAAAGACTAGTTAAAATAGGCTAAGATGACTTGTCATCACAACACCAAACTTAAAGCTTGCTTGTCCTCAAGCAAGAAATGAATTATGCTCAGAGATTCTTTCAATTAAGATGGATTGAGGAACACTTGTAAAGTACAGTGAGTGAAGTGATCAAGTATCAGTGGGGTGAACTCTAAATCATATGCTCATGCAAGGGCTTCAGTGCTCACTAGTCCTTACATATTGGGAGTCGTAGGTCTTAGGATTTTCATCCAAATGGTATTATGGAGATCTCTATTATATGTAATCACCTTGAAGCAGCTTATAGTTTCTGTGCTTTGGCCTCGACTCTAAGTATCATGTCTCAAAGCGGCTCTTTAGATAAGCTTTCAATCAATACTCCTAAACCAGTTGGTTTTAAGGTATTAGGTGTTAAAGCACCCTTAAGGATTTACTTGCTCAAGCCTCTTTCTTTGACACACTTCAACCACAAGCATTTACTAGGATAACAACTCTTTGAGTTTTTGTTTCTTTCTTTCTTTTTCTGCCTAGTAATTGATGCTCAGAGCCTTGGGTCATGTTCTTTTTGTTTTTGTATTTTCTTTACTTTATTTTTGTTTTGTTTGCTGCTTCTTAGATCAATAGATTTTTGAGAATCTCCACAATACTTCTTTGAACTTCATGTCCCGCCTATGAGCTCCCATGCAAGTTTTCACAAGCATGCAACCTCAATACATTATCATACAACTAGAACCACCACTTCTCCTAATCTTTTGCTTGCCTCAAAATTGCTTAATTCCTCAATCCTTCTTTTCAAAGAACTTTCATGTGATGCATTTCTTGAAAATTGAGTGCAAACAAGTTTTGAAGATAAGAATGTTGTGAATGATCAGGCATCTTGCTTATTGAATTATAAAGGAAAACCATGCTATGCATGCAGGCAGGGGTATATAAAAAAAACTATACTATGCAGACAGGCAGCAACTTGCAATAGCAGCAATATTTGATGTAAACAGTCACTTAACAATACAACCTGTTGGAGTTCACTTGCTTTCCTTCTCATCACCATTGCTGACCTTTATGTTCATCTTTTGTTTTTTTTTTTTGGTTGATGATTCTTAATCCCTCCAAAGGCTTGTATGATGCTCTGCAATGATATTGGAAGTTGCTTGTTCCCCAAGCACTTAGAAACAATGGTTAGCATGCAGGATTTATTTGTGGGCCTTTGTACTTACTTTGGTGTGAGAACACCAAACTTAGTACCTTGCCAATGGTTCTTGTGCATCAGATTAACCATGTGTAAAACTCTTTTTCTTTTTCAAAAATGACAAAACTGAAAACTAGGAAACAGCAGAATAGTTAACTAGTTCATCCATCATGCTTGAAGCCAGCATTATGCAGAAAATGAGAATGTGTTTTATGATGGGATTTTGGTGAAACACCAAACTTAGAATCCTTCATTCTCCCTTATATTGTTTTGGTGTGCAACACCAAACTTAGATTCTTGCAGTGTAGATAAACTAATTAACCTTTTTATTAAAATAGTTATGAAAGGAAATCTACCTCGGGTTGGGTTGCCTCCCAACAAGCGCTCTTTTATTGTCACTAGCTTGACATCCTTCACTCTGTGCTCATGGAAGTTGAGGCTTCTGTTGCCTCAGATTTCCTCCTCTTGCTATGGGCTTCCTTCCCTCTATTTCTCTTTCCATAGCCTTCTTATTTTCCTCCATGACTCCCTTCTGTTTCAACACAGCATCCTTTTCATGGCTCTTTGGGTTCAGAGTCCCCTTTTTCTCACCCAATTCAGCAAGGTTTTGCACTAATTGTTCCACCTGCCTTTCAAGTCTTCTGAGTGAAGCCTCCTGGTTCTTGCTTATCATCTCTTGATGCTTCTTTATTTCTTCCCGCTCTATTGCCATCATTTCTTGAATTTTGATGGACCTCTCCATCAGCATTTCTAGAATATAGATCCTTTGAAAGGTTGGAAGTGGTTGTGGCAATTGTGGTGGTTGATGAAGGTCATTTTGAGTGAATGGTGAGGTAGGACGGGGTTGGAAGTGTGTGTGATTGTTGTTGTGGGGGTGTGTTTTAAGTTGATTTTTGAAGTTGGGATTATTGCAGTTGAAGTCCCTTGGTCTTTGGTTTTGGTTCTCAACCCCCCTACCATTAGAATGAGTTCTCCAAGGTGGATTGTACACATCATTCTGAGGTCTGTTCTGGAGCATGCTAGAGTGATTGCTTGGAGCTTGTAGTTGCTCATAGCTTTGTTGCTCATGGTTAATGGCCCCAAAGCTTTGTTCAGCTTGATTACACCCATATGAGCTTTGAGTCAGGTTGTATGTATGTACTACAGCATGTCTCAACTCAGTGATTTTTTTAGCCATCATATCTAATTGTTGTAGAGTCTGCTGATGCATCTGCTTGTTTTGGCTTATCACTGCACGAGCACCTTCAATTTCTTTCTCTAATGGATGCACTTCTGCCTCTTGCTTAACAACTCTTTGTAATGGGTTAAATTTGACTAGGAGTCCATTCATCAGTTCTTCCCATCCGATAATGCTTCCTTGTGGAAAAGCTTCAAACCATTGGGCAACATCATTCATGGCTATGGATAGTTGCTTTGAACTATGGGTTATATTATCATCCAAGGTGGGGGTATTACTCTCATGATTGCTAGAATTTGTTGAGTTCCCTTCCATGATCTGCACAGTCACAACCAATTCAAGTGAAGATAGAGCATATTCAGACCAGGATATGATTAAAGGATCAGTTGACACAAAGTATCAAACAGTTGGCAAACTTGAGAGAGTAATGAACGAAAATCATTCCTCTCGTTTGTTTTTCAAGCTATGAAAATCATATTCAGCAGGATGAGCCAAGGAAATTTCACTCTATTGCTAGAATGAGGTTTCTATTAGCTCAGGCAAAACTTCAAACAGTTAGTGGGTTAGTCAAAATTAAAGAAAAAGTGCTTGATCTAGATTACCACCTCACTTAATCATTGTCAATCTAATCAATCCCCGGCAACGGCGCCAAAAACTTGATGAGTATTTTGGAGGAAAAATAAATCTCTCCCAAAACACACAAATCTAACCGGCAAGTGTACCGGGTCGCATCAAGTAATAAAAACTCACGGGAGTGAGATCAATCCCACAGGGATTGAAGGATTGAGCAATTTTAGTTTAGTGGTTGATTTAGTCAAGCGAATCGAGTGTTGGTTGGGTGATTTGTGATTTGCAGAATGTAAATTGCATGGAATTAAAGAGAGCAGGAAATTAAATTGCTGAATCTTAAAGAACAAGAAATTTAAATTGCAGAAACTTAGAGTGCAAGAAATGTAAATTGCGGAATCTTAAAGTCCAAGAAATGTAAACAGCTGGAATTGTAAAGGGAATTGGGGAATGGATTTGCAGAATTTAAACAAGGAAAAGTTGAATTGCATTAAACAGAAGAGGGAAAGGGAATTGGGATTGAAACGGATCTTGAAGCAGTAAATTAAATGAACATTAAAAGCAAGAAACAGAGAATATAAAATTGAGATCTCAGGGCCCAGAGACTAGAAAACCAAGTCTAGATCTCAATGCCTTCCTAGATCCAACAATAACAAGTGCAAAGAAGATGTAAATTGCAAAGAAAGGATGAAGAGCAATTAACCGGAAATGAAATTCAATTAACAGTAAAGAAACAGAGAGATCCAAGATTGAGATTGAAACATAATTTCTTCAATTCTCTAATCCAAGATTCAAGACAAGTGTAAATGAAATTGAAAGCAATGAAAACAAAGAAATTAAAGTTCACTCAATAACAAAAGCTCTCCGAAAACTATTATGAAAATTCCAAAAGGAAAGCTCTCCGAAGAACTTGAATTCTATCCTATTTATACACTTTCTTCAAATGATCTTCAAGCCTTGAGTTGGGCCTTTGCTCTTGGTGGAATTGGGTTGAAAGAGGCCTTGGTTGATTGCTCTTGAAGTTTGAAGAAGAACCAAAGTGAACCAATTGAACCGGTTTTGAGGTTAGCAAAAGTTGGACCAAAAGTTTGAGCCAAAGTTAGGGGTCTAACTTTGGCTCCAACTTTTCATAGCAGCCAGCACATTTTGCTGGTATGAACGTTGGTGCCAACGTTAGGGGTCTAACTTTGACCCTAACGTTGGCAATGCCTTGTGTGCTAGTGGCGCCAACGTTAGCCACCAAGTTAGGGGGCTAACGTTGGCGCAAACTTTTGCTCCTTCCCCATTGTAATTCATGTGCCAACGTTAGCCTCCAAGTTAGGGGGCTAACGTTGGCGCTAACGTTGGATGGCCAGGGAGGAATTCATGTGCCAACGTTAGCCTCCAAGTTAGGGGACTAACGTTGGCGCAAACTTTTGGTGCCCAGGGGAGAAATTCATGTGCCAACGTTAGCCTCAAAGTTAGGGGGCTAACGTTGGCGCAAACTTTTGGAGCCCAGGGGAGAATTTTCAAGTTCCAACGTTAGCCTCCAAGTTAGGGGGCTAACGTTGGAGCTAACTTTTCAACCAAAAGTTTGTGCAAAAGTTTGATGCTAACTTTAGGTCCAGCTTCTTGCTTCCTGGTTCAATTTCACTTATTCCATTGTCCTCTCTTCACTCCTAGCCATTCTTTCTTGCTTCAACCTTTCTCCAAGCTTTCTTCACCTATCATTAATCAACCAAACTCATCAAAGCTATGCTCAAAACCATGAGATATTCATTCTTTCATAATATGCAACAAATATAGCATAAAACCTCATGAAATGGCATGAATTCATATATGGTTGGTTCAATCAAGGGAAACATGAAAATCTACTCAATTAGCTTGCTTGTAGCTCAAGAAAGTGCATAATTCTAATGAAAACAAAAGAAAAAGACTAGTTAAAATAGGCTAAGATGACTTGTCATCAATTAGTTTAGTCAAGCTAACATTGATGTGAATTGTGTGAAATTGTAACCAACAGGAAGTAAAGGACAATGAATTTAAAGTTGCAGAATGTAAATTGGCAAGTAACTTAAAGAGCAAGAAATGTAAATTGCAAGAATCTTAAATTGCAAGAAATATAAATTGCATGAAATTAAAGGGGAGTGGGTGCTGAAAATTAAAGAAAGCAATAGATCAAGCAACTGAAAATTTAAATTACCAGAAGAATAAAGGAAATTGGATGCTGGGAATTAAAACAGAATTGAGATTTTGAAGTGCAATGAATTAAGGAATGCTCAGATGCTCAGCTCAATTACAAAATAAAATTGAAGATCTCAGGGAATCAAAGAGACTAGAAAAAAAGTCTAGATCTCAAGCCCTTCCTTGATTCAACAGCAGATAATTGCAGAAGAAAATAGAGAAGAAAGCAGTAAAGACAATTTAGATCCAAATCACAATTCCTTCAAATTATGCAGCAAGTAAACAGAGAGAAATCTCAGAGAGAGAATGAAACAGAACACCTTCAATTCTCCACCCAAGACTCAAAAACAAAGAAAAGAAAACTAAAGAGAGAGCTCTCAAATCCTAGTGCTCCCTAGTGGAGCCAGCCTCCTACTAAAAATGAAAATGATGCCTTATATAGGCAAAATGAAAATGAAAATGAAATTGAAAACAAACTAAATTTCAAAAATGAAAAATCCTAATCTAACTGATCTTTGTGCCTATAAGTGATGTTAATTGGGCTTTGCTTGCTTTGGAGTGGAATTGGGTTGAAGATGGATTCGGATGGCCTTGGTCTTGAGGAGAAATCTGCGTGCAAATTGAATTTTTGAGCAATTCACATTTGAGTCAACGTTTGAGGCAAACGTTGACTCAAACGTCTTCGTGAAACCCATTATGCAGATCGGCCCGTTGCTGTCATCCAAGTTTGAGTTCACGTTTGAGGTCAAACGTGAGCTCAAACGTCTTGTAATGGCATGATACAGAATGGAGGTTTGCTGTCACTCACGTTTGAGTTCACGTTTGAGGTCAAACGTGAGCTCAAACGTTAAGTCCTCCTGGGTGTGTTTTTGAAGTTCAAGTCTTGGGACGCTTCTTTGTCCTCTTGTCAACGTTGCCAATTTCATGCCCACTATAGACTATTATATATGGTTGGAAAGCTCTGAATGTCAGCTTTCCAACGCAACTAGAATCACCTCAATTGGACATATACAACTCAAGTTATGCTCCTTTGAAGAGGATAGGGTCGCTGGCTTTGGTGTGCAACGTTTGAGGCGACGTTTGCCTCAAACTTGGACGAAAACGTCAGGTTTTGGAGGCTCAAATGCATTGTCCACCCCATACTATTATAAATTGTTGGAAAGCCCTGAATGTCTACTTTCCAATGCCATTGGAAGCACATCATTTGGAGCTCCACAGCTCGAGTTATACTCCGTCGAAGGTGTAGAGGTCAGTTGGCCTCACTGCAGGTTGCCACCATGTTCGTTTATGCACATTTCGGGGCAGTTTTCTCCCTCAATTTTAGTGTCCACCATGCAGTGCTATATATTCTTGGAAAGCTCTTGATTCCTACTTTCCATTGCTTTTTGAATCACCTCATTTGAAGCTCTGTAGCTCAAGTTATTCTTGTTGGAAGTATACCCCTTCAGGCTGTGGGGAGCAACATTTCCCAAGGTATTCCTTAGCCAACGTTTGACCTCACGTTTGAGGCAAACGTTGAGCTCCTGGGTGGCTGTGCTGATGAAGCTTCCTTGATTTGGTCATGGGCCACACTTTTAAAAGCGTGGCCTAAGGCTCCAAAGTATGCTCCAACTTCAAAGTGTGCCCCAAAGCTTTTTTTTCTCCTTTTTAGCTTATTTTGTGCTTCTTTGCTTCTTTTTCTTCTTATTTCCTACAAAGTTTATCAAATCAAAAGATCAAAGAAATATACCATTTAAGTACCAAAGAATACAATATTTAAGCACTAATCATTAATTTCTTGTATGTAAAAGCATAGAAAAACATGACATGGTGACATGTCATCACACACCCTCACTTACCTAGGCTAATCAAGGATCCAAATCTAGGGACATTCATTGTTTTTCACTTAGGGTTGTTGATGTGCTCTATTTAAGAACAAAAAGGGTTTATCATGGGCTCAAAATTGGTTAGCAATGGTAGATAAAAGGGTTAAGGCCATTTGGGGAAAAGTGACTATTAAAATGATGGCCTCAATCATGTAAATGCATTCATACACAAGGTAATGGACATATAAAATCAGACAAAGCAAGGATTACAATCATAGAGAGAGAATAATACGCACAAAAATGGGGAATAGTGGTTACAAGATATAACCACACAATAGGCTCAAAACTTACATGCTTGTGTTCTTAGCTCAATCACTGTGTTCCAAAATATATTCTTGAAGCAAGTTTACCTCAAAAAATTTTTTTTTTCAAAATTGGTAGGGTACCCCAAAAATACAGTTTCTTGGGGAAGAAGTTATTATTTTGACCAAGTAACTCTATAAAGACTAACTATCATGCAAAGGGTATTTACAAGCAAGACTAACTACACATGTAATGTACTAACTACTACACAAAAGATAAATCCATGGGTGTTGAAAGGAAGAGACTGTTACCCATGGAGATCGGTCGAACGACCTCCCCACACTTAGAATTTAGCACGGTCCTCCGTGCTACCAACAATGCACAACGGTCGGTCGGAATCAGAACCTTCACTATCCCCTTCATCAGAGCTCCCGTCACTTGGGTTTGAGGTGGACGTGAAAATTTTGGGTTCCTCCATGCTAGGGATAACACAACGCAAGAGCTTCTTGATGTAAGTGTACCGGCGTTGTTTGCGCCGCTCATATCTATCAATCTTCCGGTGCAGATCTTCTATCCTTTGATGGGTGGGTCTTTGCCGTGGTGGTGACGATGAGGTGGAAGGAATAGTAGGCTGAGGGGCTATGTCCAAGCTTGGGTTGTGCATAGGAAGCTGTAAGTATTTTCCGCTTGGGACAACATCGTCCTTAGCCGGAATTATAGCCTTCGTGTCCATGGCTTCCCAAGGAACACCCGCAGCAGCGACTAAATTAGATACCAATGCTGGAAATGGCAAATTACCCCGGGCGTGGACTTGACATATCGCTTGCTTGATAAGAAGCGGAATGTTCACCTGTCTCTCCGCGAGAACACACCAAACAAGCAAGGCGAGATCCGCTGTGAAGGATGACCTGTGGGTGCTAGGTAGCACATAGTGGGATAGGATCTGGGCCCAAGCTCTAGCTTCTACAGTGAAGAAACGTGCGTCAATGCACTTGGGCCGCATCCGGAGTTGACCTTGGGTCCAAAATGTCTCTGGTTCAGCAATGACTCGAAGAATCGAGTCCTAATCAAACCCAAACTCTTCCCGCTGACATAAGACCTCTTGGTAGCCATCCATTTCACTTGGTACCGGTAGGACATTAAGCACTTGCTGAATAGCTTCTTCTGAAATTGGGACTTGCTTTCGGTGCACGTATACCGATTGAAGAGAAGGGAGATGGTAGTTAGTGTAGAACTCTACCACCTACGAGAGGTTGACCTTTTGTGGTTTTCTCAAAAGAAACTCCCATCCTCGCCGCTCAATGCGGGGTAGGATACAATGAGCAACTTTGTCCGGCGGGGCGAGCAGATGCTCGGCATGATAGTTCCTTTCAACCATGGCGGGAACACAAGTTCACAGAAGCGGTTGGAGAACTTTAAAGAATCCTTTGCCGGTTTGCTCTTCTCTTTTTCATTAATAGGATCGGGTGCCTTCGCCTTCTTAGATAGGGGTTTGGCTCCTAGTGTAGGGTGCGCCTTGGAGGTTGACTTTCGGGGTGCCCTCTTTGTGGCTGGTTTCCTTGAAGCTTTCTCCTTGCCTTTCTTGGTGGCCATCCTGAAAAAGGAAGGAAAAAGGGGAAACATTAAACCCAAAGAATCATCTCAACGAAAACATGCAAGTGAGAGATAGTGCCCAAAAGAAATTATGCAACAAAATGATTATAGAGGCATGGGTCACAACACTTGGCATGGGATGCAAGAGTGAGTAAAGCATGCAATATAGCATGAGAAGAATAATCTCAAGCATCCATAACAGAGAGCAAGTCATGTTCAATGAGTATCTAATTAGCAAGCATAAAGCAAAGTGGACTCAATGCACTTAGAAGAGAGCAAGTGAATGAGGAGGAAGCACCAAATTGAAGGTATATGACTAAAATAAACCAAAATGGCATTCGTGCATTTCCTCGAACACTTGGCGTGCAATTATCAAGTAATGAGCAAAAATGAGATACTCGATCAATTAGAGACCCAAAATGAAATATCAATCATCACACAATATCACCTACTTACAAAGATAATGAAGGACAATGGTGCACGAAATTGTGATCATCAACAATGGCGCCAAAGACTTGGTGCTCTCAAACGTGAATCACACTTTGTCACAATTCCGCACAACTAACCAGCAAGTGCACTGGGTCGTCCAAGTAATAAACCTTACGTGAGTAAGGGTCGATCCCACGGAGATTGTCGGCTTGAAGCAAGCTATGGTCATCTTGTAAATCTCAGTCAAGCGGATTCAGATGGTGATGAAGAATTGATAATTAAAAGATAAATAAAACATAAAATAAAGATAGAGGTACTTATGTAATTCATTGGTGGATTTCAGATAAGCGTATGAAGATGCTTTGTTCCCCTTGAACCTCTGCTTTCCTATTGCCTTCTTCCAATCATTCATACTCCTTTCCATGGCAAGCTTTATGTTGGGCATCACCGTTGTCAATGGCTACATCCCGTCCTCTCAGTGAAAATGGTCCTGATGATCTGTCACAACATCGGCTAATCAGTTGTCGGTTCTCGATCATGTCGGAATAGGATCCATTGATCCTTTTGCGTCTGTCACACGCCCCACAATCGCGAGTTTGAAGCTCGTCACAGTCATCCCCTTCCTAGATTCTACTCGGAATACCATAGACAAGGTTTAGACTTTTCGGATCTCAGGAATGACTGCCATTAATTCTAGCCTATACCACGAAGGTTCCAATCTTAGATCAGAAACCCAAGAGATACGCATTCAAGCCATTGCTAGTAGAACAGAGGTGGTTGTCAGGCACATGTTCATAGGTGAGAATGATGATGAGTGTCACGGATCATCACATTCATCAAGTTGAAGAACGAATGAATATCTTGGAGAAGAAATAGACTTGAGTTGAATAGAAAAACAATAGTACTTCGTATTAATTTATGAAGAACAGTAGAGCTCCACACCTTAATCTATGGTGTGTAGAAACTCCACCATTGAAAATACATAAGAACAAATAGTGTAAGCATGGCCGAATGGCCAGCCTCAAAGGTTTAAGGACTAAACGTCCCAAGATGGTCTCAAAATACAATAGCAAAAGGTCCTATTTATAGAAAACTAGTAGCCTAGGGTTACAGAAATCAGTAATTAATGCAGAAATCTTCTTCCGGTCCCACTTGGTGTGTGCTTGGGCTGAGCATTGAAGCATTTTCGTGTAGAGACTTTTCTTGGAGTTAAACGCCAGCTTTTGTGCCAGTTTGGGCATTTAACTCCAGCTTTTGTGCCAGTTTCGGAGTTAAACGCCAGAATTCTTGAGCTGACTTGGAACGCCGGTTTGGACCATCAAATCTCAGGCAAAGTATAGACTATTATATATTGCTGGAAAGCTCAGGATGTCTACTTTCCAACGCAATCGAGAGCGTGCCAATTGGGCTTCTGTAGCTCCAGAAAATCTACTTTGAGTGCAGGGTGGTCAGAATCCAACAGCATCTGCAGTCCTTTTTCAGCCTCTGAATCAGATTTTTGCTCAGGTCCCTCAATTTCAGCCAGAAAATACCTGAAATCACAGAAAAATACACAAACTCATAGTAAAGTCCAGAAATATGATTTTTAAATAAAAACTAATAAAAATATAATAAAAACTAATTAAAATATACTAAAAACATACTAAAAACAATGCCAAAAAGTGTATAAATTATCCGCTCATCACAACACCAAACTTAAATTGTTGCTTGTCCCCAAGCAACTGAAAATCAAATAGGATAAAAAAGAAGAGAATATATGGTGCACGAAATTGTGATCTCAGGCAACGGCGCCAAAAACTCTATACGCACATCTTAATAAATCATTTTTCATTCACAACTTCGATACAACTAACCAGCAAGTGCACTAGGTCGTCCAAGTAATAAAACCTTACGTGAGTAAGGGTCGATCCCACGAAGATTGTTGGTATGAAGCAAGCTATGGTCATCTTGTAAATCTCAGTCAGGCAGATAATAATTGATTATGGAGTTTTCAAAAATAAATAATAAATAGACAGAAAATAAAGATAGAAATACTTATGTATATCATTGGTGAGAATTTCAGATAAAGGTATAGAGATGCTTTCGTCCCTCTGAACTTCTGCTTTCCTGCTGTCTTCATCCAATCAGTCCTACTCCTTTCCATGGCTGGCTTTATGTAAGAACATCACCATTGTCAATGGCTACTTTTCATCCTCTCTGTGAAAATGGTCCAATGCGCTGTCACTGCATGGCTAATCATCTGGAGGCATCACCGTTGTCAATGGCTGCTTCCCATCCTCTCTGTGAAAATGGTCTGATACGCTGTCACTGCATGGCTAATCATCTGGAGGTTCTCGATCATACTGGAATAGGATTCACCCTCCTTTTGCGTCTGTCACTACGCACAGCACTCGCGAGTTTGAAGTTCGTCACAGTCATTCAATCCCTGAATCCTACTCGGAATACCACAGACAAGGTTTAGACTTTTCGGATTCTCATGAATGCCGCCATCAATCTAGCTTATACCACGAAGATTCTAATTAAGAGATCCAAGAGATATTCATTCAATCTAAGGTGGAACGGAAGTGGTTGTCAGGCACGCGTTCGTGGGGGAATGATGATGATTGTCACGTTCATCACATTCATATTGAAGTACGAATGAATATCTTAGAAGCGGAATAAGTTGAATTGAATAGAAAAACAGTAGTACTTTGCATTAATTCATGAGGAACAGCAGAGCTCTACACCTTAATCTATGGAGTGTAGAAACTCTACCGTTTGAAAATACATAAGTGAAAGGTTCAGGTATGGCCGAGAGGCCAGCCCCCAAACATGATCAATATGATCCTAAAGATGAACTAAAAAATCATAAGATGTCTAATACTATAGTAAAAAGTCCTATTTATACTAAACTAGTTACTAGGGTTTACAGAAGTAAGTAATTGATGCATAAATCCACTTCTGGGGCCCACTTGGTGTGTGCTTGGGCTGAGCTTGAATGTTACACATGCAGAGGCTCTTTCTGGAGTTGAACGCCAAGTTGTAACGTGTTTTTGGCGTTCAACTCTGGTTCGTGACGTGTTTCTGGCGTTTAACTCCAGACTGCAGCGTAGAACTGGTGTTCAACGCCCTTTTGCATCATCTAAACTCGGCCAAAGTATAGACTATTATATATTTCTGGAAAGCCCTGGATGTCTACTTTCCAACGCAATTGGAAGCGCGCTATGTTGAGTTCTGTAGCTCCAGAAAATCCACTTTGAGTGCAGGGAGGTCAGAATCCAACAACATCAGCAGTCCTTCTTCAACCTCTGAATCTGATTTTTGCTCAAGTCCCTCAATTTCAGCCAGAAAATACCTGAAATCACAGAAAAACACACAAACTCATAGTAAAGTCTATAAATGTGAATTTAACATAAAAACTAATAAAAACATCCATAAAAGTAACTAGATTCTACTAAAAACATACTAAAAACAATGCCAAAAAGCGTATAAATTATCCGCTCATCACAACACCAAACTTAAATTGTTGCTTGTCCCCAAGTAACTGAAAATCAAATAGGATAAAAAGAAGAGAATATACTATAAATTCCAAACTATCAATGAAACATAGCTCCAATCAGATGAGCGGGACTTGTAGCTTTTTGCCTCTTGAATAGTTTTGGCATCTCACTTTATCCATTGAGGTTCAGAATGATTGGCATCTATAGAAACTCAGAGTTCAAATAGTGTTATTGATTCTCCTAGTTCAGTATGTTGATTCTTGAACACAGCTACTTTATGAGTCTTGGCCGTGGCCCTAAGCACTTTGTTTTCCAGTATTACCACCGGATACAAATGCCACAGACACATAACTGGGTGAACCTTTTCAGATTGTGACTCAGCTTTGCTAAAGTCCCCAATTAGAGGTGTCCAGGGTTCTTAAGCACACTCTTCTTTTGCTTTGGACCTTGACTTTAACCGCTCAGTCTCAAGTTTTCACTTGACACCTTCACGCCACAAGCACATGGTTAGGGACAGCTTGGTTTAGCCGCTTAGGCCAGGATTTTATTCCTTTAGGCCCTCCTATCCACTGATGCTCAAAGCCTTGGGATCCTTTTTCTTACCCTTGTCTTTTGGTTTTAAGGGCTATTGGCTTTTTGCTCTTGCCTTTTGGTTTTAAGAGCTTTTGGCTTTTTTTGCTTGCTTTTTCTTTCTATTTTTTTTCGCTTTTTTTTTTCTGCAAGCTTTGTTCTTGCTGCTTTTTCTTGCTTCAAGAATCATTTTTATGATTTTTCAGATTATCAAATAACATGTCTTCTTGTCATCATTCTTTCAAGAGCCAACATATTTAACATTCTTAAACAACAACTTCAAAAGACATATGCACTGTTCAAGCATTCATTCAAAAAACAAAAAGTATTGTCACCACATCAATATAATTAAACTAATTTCAAGGATAAATTCGAAACTCATGTACTTCTTGTTCTTTTGAATTAAAACATTTTTCATTTAAGAGAGGTGATGAATTCATATTCACTACTTTAAGGCATAGACACTTAGACATTAATGATCATGTAGTAAGACACAAATATAAATAAACATAAAGCTCAAAAATCAAAAAACAGGAATAAATAGACAAGGAGATTAAGGAATGAGTCCACCTTAGTGAGGATGGCGTCTTTCTCTTCTTGAAGAATCAATGGTGCTTTTGAGCTCCTCTATGTCTCTTCCTTGTCTTTGTTACTCCTCCTTAGTGATTTTTGGTATTTCTATCCTCAGTTGCTCCCAATAATTATGTGGAAGAAAATGTACCCCTGAGGTATCTCAGGGATCTCTTGATTTGCAGTCAAATGTTCTACCACTGAGCTATGGAAGCTTTTGTCTTCCCTTTTCTCTTCTTTTTCTCTCTTTTTTTTTTTTGAGGTTTCTCTGGCCTTAGGTACCATCAATGGTTATGGAAAAACAAAAAAGCCACACCAAACTTAGAATTTTGCTCGCCCTCGAGCAAGAGAAGAAAGAATAGATGAAGAAGAAGATGTGGAAGAATCTAGGATTATGAGGAGGGAAGGTGGGGATTCTGTGGGGTCCACAGATCCTGAGATGATCCTGTGAGGTCCACAGATCTTGAGGTGTCAAGGATTTACATTCCTGCACCAATTAGGCATGTAAAATGCCTTTGCATGCAATTCTGGCGTTTAAACGCCGAATTGATGCTTGTTCTGGGCGTTCAGCGCCCAGATGCAGCATATTTCTACCGTTGAACGCCAGCTAGATGCTTGTTTCTGGCGTTCAGCGCCAGCTCTTCTTCACTGTGCATTTCTGGCGTCTGAACGCCAGGATGCTGCTTGTTTCTGGCGTTCAACGCCAGAAACATACTCTGTTCTGGCGTTGAATGCCAGACAGATGCTCCTTACTGGCGTTTAAACGCTAGTAAGATCCTCCTCCAGGGTGTGATTTTTTTCTGCTGTTTTTTATTCTTTTTTGAATTTTTTTATTTATTTTGTGACTCCACATGATCATGAACCTAATAAAACATGAAAAACAATAAAAATAAAAATAGAATTAGATAAATAAAAATTGGGTTGCCTCCCAACAAGCACTTCTTTAATGTCAATAGCTTGACAGTGGGCTCTCATGGAGCCTCACAGATGTTCAAAGCATTGTTGAGACTCTCCAAAACCAAACTTAGAGTTTGACTGTGGGGGCTCTGGTTGACTCTGTTTTGAGAGAAGCTTATTGTGCCTCTTTTCCATGTTTACAGAAGGATGTCCTTGAGTTTTAAACTCAAGGGAGTCCTCATTCAATTGAAGGACTAGTTCACCTCTGTTAACATCAATCACAGCTCTTGCTGTGGCTAGGAAGGGTCTTCCAAGGATGATGGATTCATCCTCATCCTTCCCAGTATCTAGGATTATGAAATCAGCAGGGATGTAAAGGCCTTCAACCTTTACTAATATGTCCTCTACTTGTCCATAAGCCTATTTTCTGGAATTGTCTGCCATCTCTAATGAGATTTTAGCAGCTTGCACCTCAAAGATTCCCAGTTTCTCCATTACAAAGAGTGGCATGAGGTTTATTCCTGACCCCAGGTCACATAGAGCTTTCTCAAAGGTCATGGTGCCTATGGTACAAGGTATTAGGAACTTTCCAGGTTCCTGTTTCATCTGAGGCAATCTCAGTTGATCCAATGCATTTAGTTCATTGGTGAACAGGGGAGGTTCATCTCCCTAAGTCTCATTACCAAATAAATTGGCATTCAGCTTCATGATTGCACCAAGGAACTTGGCAACTTGCTCTTCAGTAAGATCTTCATTCTCTTCAGAAGAAGAGTACTCTTCAGAGCTCATGATGGGCGTAAGGAGGTTCAATGGAATCTCTATGGTCTCTAGATGAGTTTCAGATTCCTTTGGTTCCTCAGAGGGAAACTCCTTACTGATCACTGGACGTCCCAGGAGGTCTTCCTCACTAGGATTCACGTCCTCAACCTCCCTTACAAGTTCGGTCATGGTAATTAATTCAATGGCCTTACACTCTCCTTTTGGATTCTCTTCTATATTGCTTGGGAGAGTACTAGGAGGGATTTCAGTGATTCTTTTACTCAGCTGGCCCACTTGTGCCTCCAAATTTCTAATGGAGGACCTTGTTTCATTCATGAAACTTACAGTGGCCTTGGATAGATCAGAGACTAAGTTTGCTAAATTAGATGTATTTTGTTCAGAGTTCTCTGTCTATTGCTGAGTGGATGATGGAAAAGGTTTACTATTGTTAAACCTGTTTCTTCCACCATTATTAAAGCCTTGTTGAGGCTTTTGTTGATTCTTCCATGAGATATTTGGGTGATTTCTCCATGAGGGATTATAGGTGTTTCCATATGGTTCACCCATGTAATTCACCTCTGCTATTGCAGGGTTTTCAGGATCATAAGCTTCTTCTTCAGAAGATGCCTCTTGAGTACTGTTGGATGCAGCTTGCATTCCATTCAGACTCTGAGAAATCATATTGACTTGCTGAGTCAATATTTTATTCTGAGCCAATATGGCATTCAGAGTATCAATTTCAAGAACTCCCTTCTTCTGAGGCGTCCCATTACTCACAGGATTCCTCTCAGAAGTGTACATGAACTGGTTATCAGCAACCATGTCAATGAGTTCTTGAGCTTCTGCAAGCGTTTTCTTTAGGTGAATGGATCCACCTGCAGAAGTATCCAATGACATCTTAGCTAATTCAGACAGACCATCATAGAATATATCCAGATGGTCCATTCTGAAAGCATGTCAGAAGGACACTTTTTTGTCAGTTGCTTGTATCTCTCCCAAGCTTCATAGAGGGATTCACCTTCTTTCTGTCTGAAGGTTTGAACATCCACTCTAAGCTTGCTCAGCTTTTGAGGAGGAAAGAACTTGGCTAAGAAAGCCGTGACCAGCTTATCCCAAGAGTTCAGGCTATCTTTGGGTTGAGAGTCCAACCACACTCTAGCTCTGTCTCTTACAGCAAAAGGGAAAAGCATGAGCCTGTAGACTTCAGGATCTACTCCATTAGTCTTAACAGTATCACAGATCTGCAAGAATTCAGTTAAGAACTGAAAAGGATCTTCAGATGGAAGTCCATGGAACTTGCAGTTCTACTGCATCAGAGAAACTAATTGAGGTCTCAGCTCAAAATTGTTTGCTCCAATGGTAGGGATGGAGATGCTTCTTCCATGTAAATTGGAATTAGGTGCAGTAAAGTCACCAAGAATTCTCCTTGCATTATTATTATTATTTTCGGCTGCCATCTCCTCTTCTTGTTCGAAAATTTCTGAAAGGTGCTTGCTGGATTGTTGTAATTTAGCTTCTCTTAGTTTCCTCTTCAGAGTCCTTTCAGGTTCTGGATCTGCTTCAACAAGAATATTCTTGTCCTTGCTCCTGCTCATACGAAAAAGAGGGAACAGAAAAATAATAATAGGGATGCTTTTTACCACACTATAGAGGTCCCTGTGTGAGTAGAAGAAAAGAAGAAGAAAAGAATGTAATGTAAGGAAAGAAACACAAGGGTGAGGAGAGCAGAGATGTGAGATGAATAGAAGTGTTAGTAGATGAATAAATAAATAGAAGGAGATGAGAGAGAAAGAGAATTTTCGAAAATTATTTTTGAAAAATGGTTAGTGATTTTCGAAAATTAAAAGAAGAAATAAATTAAAATTGAATTTTGAAACAATTAGTTAATTAAAAAGAATTTTTGAAAAAGAGGGAGATATTTTCGAAAATTAGAGAGAGAGGGTTAGTTAGGTAGTTTTGAAAAAGATAAGAAACAAACAAAAAGTTAGTTAGTTAGTTGAAACAAATTTGAAAATCAATTTTGAAAAGATAAGAAGATAAGAAGTTAGAAAAGATATTTTAAAATCAAATTTTTGAAAAAGATATGATTTTGAAAAAGATAAGATAAAAAGATATTTTTGAAAAGATATGATTGAAATTAGTTTTGAAAAATATTTAATTTTTAAAATCACAATTAATGACTTGATTTACAAGAAATCACAAGATATGATTCTAGAACTTAAAGTTTGAATCTTTCTTAACAAGCAAGTAACAAGCTTGAAATTTTTGAATCAAAACATTAATTGATGATGTTATTTTCGAAAATTATGTGATAAAGATAAGAAAAAGATTTTTGAAAAATATTTTTAAAATTTTCGAAAATAACTAAGAAAAATGAAAAAGATTTGATTTTTGAAAAAGATTTTGAAAAAGATAAGATTTTTAAATTGAAAGTTTGATTTGACTCGTAAAAACAACTAGATTTTTAAAAATTTTTTTGAAAAAGTCAATCCAAATTTTCGAAATTTATGAGTGAAAAAGGGGAAGATATATTTTTTTTATTTTTGAATTTTCAATGATGAAAGAGAAAAACATGAAAAAGACTCAATGCATGAAAATTTTTAGATCAAAATGATGAATGCATGCAAGAATGCTATGAATGTCAAGATGAACACCAAGAACACTTTGAAGATCAAGATGAACACCAAGAACTTATTTTTGAAAAATTTTTTATGCAAAGAAAACATGAAAGACACCAAACTTAGAAATCTTTAATGCTTAGACACTAAGAATTCAAGAATGCATATGAAAAACACCATACAACACAAAACAATATAATATGAAGATCAATCAAGAAGGTTTATCAAGAACAACTTGAAGATCATGAAGAACACTATGAATGCATGAATTTTTGAAAAATGCAGAGAATTTTTAGAAAAAATGCAGTTGACACCAAACTTGAAATTGACTCAAGACTCAAACAAGAAACACAAAATATTTTTGATTTTTTATGATTTTGTATTTTTATTTTATATTTTTCGAAAATTAGTGTGAAAAAGAAAAATAAGGATTCCAAAATTTTTAATATGAATTCCAGGAATCTTGCACTCTTATTCTAAAGCTCCAATCTGAGGGTTAGACATGGCTTTACAGCCAGTCAGGTTTCAACATGCTTCATGAAACACTAGAATTCATTCTTAAAAAAAATTTTTTTTTGAAAATAAAACAAAAAGAAAATTACCCAATCTAAGCAACAAGATGAACCGTCAGTTGTCCAAACTCGAACAATCCCCGGCAACGGTGCCAAAAACATGGTGCACGAAATTGTGATCTCAGGCAACGGCACCAAAAACTCTGTACGCACATCTTAATAAATCGTTTTTCATTCACAACTTCGATACAACTAACCAGCAAGTGCACTGGGTCGTCCAAGTAATAAAACCTTACATGAGTAAGGGTCGATCCCACGGAGATTGTTAGTATGAAGCAAGCTATGGTCATCTTGTAAATCTCAGTCAGGCGGATAATAATTGATTATGGAGTTTTCAAAAATAAATAATAAATAGACAGAAAATAAAGATAGAAATACTTATGTATATCATTGGTGAGAATTTCAAATAAAGGTATAGAGATGCTTTCGTCCCTCTGAACTTCTGCTTTCCTGCTGTCTTCATCCAATCAGTCCTACTCCTTTCCATGGCTGGCTTTATGTAAGAACATCACCATTGTCAATGGCTACTTTTCATCCTCTCTGTGAAAATGGTCCGATGCGCTGTCACTGCATGGCTAATCATCTGGAGGCATCACCGTTGTCAATGGTTGCTTCCCATCCTCTCTGTGAAAATTGTTCGATGCGCTGTCACTGCATGGCTAATCATCTGGAGGTTCTCGATCATACTGGAGTAGGATTCACCCTCCTTTTGCGTCTGTCACTACGCCCAGCACTCGCGAGTTTGAAGTTCGTCACAGTCATTCAATCCCTGAATCCTACTCGGAATACCACAGACAAGGTTTAGACTTTCCGAATTCTCATGAATACCACCATCAATCTAGCTTATACCACGAAGATTCTGATTAAGAGATCCAAGAGATATTCATTCAATCTAAGGTGGAACGGAAGTGGTTGTCAGGCACGCGTTCGTGGGGGAATGATGATGATTGTCACGTTCATCACATTCATATTGAAGTACGAATGAATATCTTAGAAGCGGAATAAGTTGAATTGAATAGAAAAATAGTAGTACTTTGCATTAATTCATGAGGAACAGCAGTGCTCCACACCTTAATCTATGGAGTGTAGAAACTCTACCGTTTGAAAATACATAAGTGAAAGGTTCAGGCATGGCCGAGAGGCCAGCCCCCAAACGTGATCAATATGATCCTAAAGATGAACTAAAAAATCATGAGATGTCTAATACAATAGTAAAAAGTCCTATTTATACTAAACTAGTTACTAGGGTTTACAGAAGTAAGTAATTGATGCATAAATCCACTTCCGGGGCCCACTTGGTGTGTGCTTGGGCTGAGCTTGAATGTTACACGTGCAGAGGCTCTTTCTGGAGTTGAACGCCAAGTTGTAACGTGTTTTTGGCGTTCAACTCTGGTTCGTGACGTGTTTCTGGCGTTTAACTCCAGACTGTAGCGTAGAACTGGCGTTCATTGCCCTTTTGCGTCATCTAAAATCGGCCAAAGTATGAACTATTATATATTGCGGGAAATCCCTGGATGTCTACTTTCCAACGCAATTGGAAGCGCGCCATTTTGAGTTCTGTAGCTCCAGAAAATCCACTTTGAGTGCAGGGAGGTCAGAATCCAACAGCATCAGCAGTCCTTCTTCAACCTCTGAATCTGATTTTTGCTCAAGTCCCTCAATTTCAGCCAGAAAATACCTGAAATCACAGAAAAACAAACAAACTCATAGTAAAGTCCAGAAATGTGAATTTAACATAAAAACTAATAAAAATATCCCTAAAAGTAACTAGATTCTACTAAAAACATACCAAAAACAATGCCAAAAAGCGTATAAATTATCCGCTCATCAATATACAATGAATTCCAAAAACATCTATGAAGATCAGTATTAATTAGATGAGCGGGGCTTTTAGCTTTTTGCTTCTGAATAGTTTTGGCATCTCACTTTATCCCTTGAAGTTCAGAATGATTGGCATCTATAGGAACTCAAAATCCAGATAGTGTTATTGATTCTCCTAGTTAAGTATGTTGATTCTTGAACACAGCTACTTTATGAGTCTTGGCCGTGGCCCTAAGCACCTTGTTTTCCAATATTACCACCGGATACATAAATGCCACAGACACATAACTGGGTGAACCTTTTTCAGATTGTGACTCAGTTTTGCTAGAGTCCCCAATTAGAGGTGTCCAGGGTTCTTAAGCACACTCTTCTTCACTACAAGAAAATAAGCTTTCTGCCACGCTTTTAAAGTGTGCCGAAAAGTGCTAAAAAGCGTGCCTATAGCTTTTCGCCACGCTTTTTGAGCTATCGGCACACTTTTGAAAGGGTCACATCCGCCAGCGTGCCAGTTGCTCTATCGCCACGCTTTTGTGGATCTATCGGCACGCTTTCTTTTTGGCCACGCTTAAAAGCGTGGCCATAGGTGTTAATCTATCGGTACGCTTTAAAGCGTACCGATAAGTTCACAGATCGCCACGCTTTTGAGGCGTACCGATTAGGTTGGTTTTGGCTACGCTTCAAAAGCGTGCCGATAGACACACACAACCACGCTATCGGCACGCTTTTAAAGCGTAGCTCACCAACTAAAACCTTTTGCCACGCTTTTAAAGCGTGGCCTATTCCTTTGTCAAATTAAAAAAAGGAGAAAATTAGAAGGTATAAAAGAATTGATTTTTTATTGATTTACATGAGTTTTTTACATGCTATAATTATAATTAAAAAATTACAATTCTATAACAACTAATAATTGAATTAGGACAAAATAAATTTATCATTAGAACTTAGGAGATCACTAAAACTATCCAATTTGTGGCTAATTGATGATGAATCCCGAAAGAGAAGCTCCATTTACTTCACCTTTGGGTCTCCCCTATCCAGTCAAGAATATAAGAACAATCTTCTCGCTTCAAAAAATGCCCATCACAAGAAAGTAAATGTTAATGTTGTTCCAACAAGAAATATATTCAATATTGTGTTTGTACACTCGTCTTCTGCACACAATCTAAACTAGTTAAGACACAGATGTTGGCTGAGGACACAGAATTGTTCTGTCATATCCAAGCTTTGTATCTTGTGTTGATCAAATAAGAAAGGACAGGAATCTTCACATAATTACTACTTGAAGAATGTCCAAGCATATATTACCATGAACATCTACATTTGGATGGAAGTAGGTGCTTTCAAATTTGACCTTTGGAGCCTTAAAAGGGTAATCATTGGGAAACAAAAGTGGCAACTTGTACTCAGTTCCTTCAAACACATGTCTTTACTTCCTGTTATTGTCCCTTTCCAGCATAATATGTTGTCCTCCTCAGGAAATGCAGATATACCTGAATCTCCGCTCATCTAAAATTCCCATGGACACAAAGCTTCAATAATCAGTAATCTTTTTCCAAATACAAGAGAAAGATCATATATATGTAGTGGGCATATAAGCTTCTTACCATTAGAGTCATCAGTTCAGATTGCAATCTGTTCAATAACAATGGCCACAAAACAATAAAGGAGTTAGAAAGAAACAAGTACTTTAAGATCTTTTTTTACTAGGAACACAAAAGAATCAAAACTCCATTGTGAAAACTCAACCCATAAAAAAGAACGTGCTTTCTTGCTAGAATAATGTAATAAAGATGAAACAATACATCTTTAAAGGAAAAGACAGAGAACAAAAAGGAATTCATGATTTCAAATAACATAAGTTCTCCTTTTCTAATGTTATATGGTAAGGGCTGCATCTGAAGTATGTTAGGCCGAGCAATATTGACCCGTACTTCACCCTAACTTCTATATCCAGCTGCATTAGAGAAAATATAACAAAAACATATTCCATTGATTTAAGTAAGATGTTAGACACTTCATATACAAAAATTAGCTCAACTACTAACTGAGATGTCTAAAATCAGTGCAGCTGGCCCTGGTACTACTAGAGACAAAGTGCCAACACAAAATTGAACTGGTTCCAGCATCTTACTGATCACCTAATACGACAATCCTAGCAATCAGAACAAGGAGGAAAATAATAAATTGTTTGTTTCAAACAGAATAGAGTTCTACATAATAGTTGAGAAGTCAATGCTCAAAGTAGTCATGTCAAAAGTGCTCAAAGTTTCACCTTAGCAAATATTACATGATTCTACATTTATGACATGTTTAAAACAAACTCCTAGAGTAGGGGAAAAAAAAGATAAGCTTAACTATTTCATTTTTAGCCATTCAAAAAACCACCAATAAGAGGAACTAAAAGATCAGGGGAAAAAAAGATAAGCTTAATCAGATGATTCCCACAGGAATTTGATATTCCCTTCTGTTGTTCACAATAAGCTTTATTTTGCATCTATCACATGTTTCATGTACAACATAAGAACATAGTTAGAGAAACTTACCATCTTCAGTTTCCTGAGTTCTCTCCTGGCCATCTTCCCCCTCCATCTGCATTGTGCGACTATTGCTCCTACCTTAAGCCTCTTGTAATATTTAGAAGCTCTGTGGAACCTATACCGAGCCTGCCATATTTGGACAGAGATTTTAAAAACTGATCGTGCTTGTGGCCGATCCTGATAGATATTACAATAGTCTAACTCAAATCATACCTGAATATATACATGTAAATTTTTAGTTCACCTGGTCCTTATTATTTTATTTCAGTTTACATATATAGCTAAGATTTTCTTCTATTTTGAAATTATTGAAACTTATGGTTTGAGAGGTTAAATATACAAGTCAATACATTATCACAAAAGCATACCTAGAAGATATCAATAAATTATAGAAGGTTTGAGAAGAAGATGAGCAGCGCTGAGAAGAAAGGAGTAGGGGAAGAATAGGAGGAGTAGCGCCACCACAGGACAGGCAAAGCACTAGCAGTTCAGCACAACCTAGCAGCAGCGGAGCACTACCACAGCTGCAGCAGAACAAAACCAAATATCTAGAAGTTTAGAGAGAGTATAATTTTCAAACCTGTAACTATTAGAATAATCTTAATCATAGCTTTATCAAAAGGTTGGGCAGTGAAGCAGTATAATTTTCATGATGCTTTTCTAAATGGAAATCTAACCGAGACTATTTACATGTCTCAACTCCCTAGTTTTGTTTACTCAAATTCAAACCTTGTTTGCAAACTAAACAAGGCAATATATGGTTTGAAATAAGCTCTGAGAGCTTGGTATCTAACCATTACTGCCACCTTACAATCTTTTGGATTTAGGAGCACAAAATCAAATCCTTTCCTCTTCACACATTTTACATCTACTGGATATTGTGTTTACTATGGATCGAATATTGGCTGTAGTGTTTGTAGAACTAATCCAAATTCAAAATTTGTTAATTGAGCTCAAGCAACCCTGTCTCACTACTCCTACAGTGTTTTGTGACAATATGTTTTCAGTTCTATTATCTTATATCCCAAAACTCCATAATAGAACCAAACACTTCAAATTAGACTTGTACTTTGTAAGATGATGAATCAAGTAGTTAGGAAGCCAAACAAATCTTAAAAGCAATCAACTAAAACAAACTCAAACATACCGAGGATACAGCTTTATTTTCATGTTTTGTAACACCATTAGCAGTTGATTTCCCAGCCTTTGAACACCTTTTGATGCTCCCACTAAGCAACAAAGTGGATTAAGAATGAGCTATGATATAAAACCCTACCTTGAATGCCTCCATATGGTTTTAACTTCTCAAGAACTAAAGCTAGAAATGGTCCATGAATGTCCAAAACTTACTGTCATTGCAGCAGAGGCTGGCTTCAGAAGTTGTGCAGCTTCAGCAAAACTGCTTTGCACAGAAAGTTGCCTAGATAACCAATCAAAAAGGTCTTTATGCCCCTTCCACATCAAAGCAATTGTAATATAAGGAACCTACAATAGTAGCATACTCAGAGGATAGACACAAGACAGAAGAATCACTTAAAAAAAAGATTGAAACAGACCATTTTATCAAATTGAACTCCTCCCAAGTCAAATTGAAGTGTAGTCTTACAAATGTTTGAGAGTGGAATTACTTTCTTGACTTACTTTCTTGACCTTCAAGCCTCTGAACAGCATGGACAAAGGAGAGATGAAGATTAGGAGTCCAACGAAGCCTTGGCATCTTTGATCTCACATATTGTCTCACACCACTCCCTCTCTTTCCTTCTCTTGATGCTGTGCTGCTGCTACTTGGGTTTGTTGAATTCCCTTCTTCATTGTTATCCTCCTCCTCCTCCTTTGCTTCATTATTATTCTCTTCTTCCAATTCCTCATCATCACTCATAGTCGCTCCTTCATTCATGTCAAATGAATTTTCCACCCTCATTATCATTACTACTCTTGCCACCACTTCCTTCATTATATAACATGATGGAAGAAAAAATACAATCAAATATCTCATCGTTTTTCAGTCATAGAAGTGTAAGGGATAAAGCTAACCTTCCCAGGGTGATTATACAAAGACGAAAGATCAGAGAAAAGAGATGGAACTCCCTGGAGAGAATACAAAAGAAAGAAATCATAATCAACTTCGAAAAACCTGAACGAGGCATAATTTGAAGCTAAAAAGAAACTTGAATACCTTAGTTAGGAGAGGCCTAATGTAATTATCTGCTGCTGCTCTAAATTTGTCACCTTGCAAAAAATCTAGAGGTATTCTATGCCAAACGAGATTCAGCAAAGAATGAACTCAAATAATGAGCACCACATATCAGTAGCTGAGCACTACCACAGCTGCAGCAGAACAGAACCAAATGTCAAGAAGTTTAGAATAAAAAACCCTAAACCACGGATCATATTAGAACAAAAAATAGAAAATTAGAAAAATAAAAAAAATGAAGAACCAAGAAAATCAAATTCAAAATCAAATAATCAGACCAAGGAAAAAATTGACCAAATAATTTACCACGGCATTGCGAACGTTGAACATGGCTGACGGAGGTGCGACGAGTGAGGGAGAGGGAGACGTTGGCGCGACGACTTTAGAGAAGGAGACGGCAACGCGACAGGTGCTGAACCACAGAGGGAGGAACGGCGATTGAGGGTTTGCGAAATAGAGTGAGCAATGATTGAGGTTCCGAATCCAACGAGGGTTTGCGAGACAGAGACCACTGAGGGAGTAGGAGGGCACGCTAAGACAGAGACCACTGATGGTGTGTGGACGGAGCAGGGCCGATGGAGGGTTCCGAATCTAACGAGGGTAGCGTCGATGGTGCGAGGGTTGGGTGCGAGAGACAGTCGAGAGACAGCTTGGTGTGAGTGATCGTTGATGGTGCAGGGTTGGGTGCGACAAAGAGATGGATGGGTGCGAGGTTTTGATGAAGGGCAGGGTGTGAGGGTTAGACGAACATGGCGGCGAGCTGTGTGGTGCGACGGTCATGGCGATGGACAGTGATGAGTGCGACGGCTTGTTGGGTGCGAATGCTTGCTTTTAGGTTATCTTCTAGGTTAAAAATGAATTTGGAAATAAAAGTGAAGTGTATGAGCAGTTATAACTTCAATAGGTTAAAAGTTAACTTAGAAAAAAGTGAAGTGTGTAAAAAATAGGGTGGCACTCTATGGGTACGCTTTTGTAGGGTGCCTATCTAAACACAGTATATGGGCACGCTTTAAAAATGTGACTGTTAGGAAAAAATTAGTCACGCTTTTAAAGTGTGCCGATTTCTCTCTATGGGTACGCTTTTCAAGCGTGGCAATAAAAAAGTGTAGCCAAATTTCAAATAAGTGGCCACCGTCGTAAAAGCGTGCCGATTTCTCTCTATGGCCACGCTTTTCAAGCGTGGCAAAAAAAAGGGTGGCCAAATCACAAATCAGTGGCCACCCTCGCAAAAGCGTGCCCATAGACCACTTTTGGGCACGCTTTAAAAGTGTGGCAAGAAAAAAGTGTGCCGACAGGCCTTTTTTCTTGTAGTGCTTTTTGCTTTGGACCTCGACTTTAACCGCTCAGTCTCAAGTTTTCACTTGACACCTTCATGCCACAAGCACATGGTTAGGGACAGCTTGGTTTAGCCGCTTAGGCCAGGATTTTATTCCTGTGGGCCCTCCTATCCACTGATGCTCAAACCCTTGGATCCTTTTTATCACCCTTGCCTTTTGGTTTAAAGGAGTATTGGCTTTTTCTGCTTGCTTTTTTTTTTTTGCAAGCTTTGCACTGGTTTTTCTTGATTCAAGAATCAATTTTATGATTTTTCAGATCATCAGATAACATTTCTCCTTTTCCTTTCATTCTTTCAAGAGCCAACAATTTTAACATTCATGAATCAACAAATTCAAAAATATGCACTGTTCACGCATTCATTCAGAAAAACAATAGCATTGCCACCACATCAAAATAATTAAACTATTTTAAAATTTAAAATTCATGCACTTCTTTTTCTTTTTCAATTAAAAACATTTTTCATTTAAGAAAGGTGATGGATTCATTTTCATAGCTTTAAGGCATAGACACTTAGACACTAATGATCATGTAATAAAGACACAAACATAAATAAACATAAAGCACAATTTTCGAAAAACAAAAAATAAAGAACAAGGAAATTAAAGAACGGGTCCACCTTAGTGATGGTGGCTTGTTCTTCCTCTTGAAGATCTTATGGAGTGCTTGAGCTCCTCAATGTCTCTTCCTTGCCTTTGTTGCTCCTCTCTCATGGTTCTTTGATCTTCTCTAATTTCATGGAGGAGGATGGAATGCTCTTGGTGCTCCACCATTAGTTGTCCCATGTTGGAACTTAATTCTCCTAGGGAGGTGTTGATTTGCTCCCAATAGTTTTGTGGAGGAAGATGCATCCCTTGAGGTATCTCAGGGATTTCATGATGAGGAAATTCCTCATGCTCTTGTCCATGAGTGGGATCTCTTGTTTGCTCCATCCTTTTCTTAGTGATGGGCTTGTCCTCATCAATGAGGATGTCTTCCTCTATGTCAATTCCAGCCGAATTGCAGAGGTGACAAATGAGATGAGGGAAGGCTAACCTTGCCATAGTGGAGGACTTATCTGCCACCTTGTAGAGTTCTTGGGATATAACCTCATGAACTTCCACTTCTTCTCCAATCAAGATGCTATGTATCATGATAGCCCGGTCTATAGTAGCTTCGGACCGGTTGCTAGTGGGAATGATTGAGCGTTAGATGAACTCCAACCATCCCCTAGCCACGGGCTTGAGGTCGTGCCTTCTTAGTTGAACCGGCTTCCTTCTTGAATCTCTCTTCCATTGAGCGCCCTCTTCACATATGTCCATGAGGACTTGGTCCAACTTTTGATGAAAGTTGACCCTTCAAGTGTAGGGGTGTGCATCTCCTTGCATCATGGGCAAGTTGAATGCCAAGCTTACATTTTCCGGACTAAAATCCAAGTATTTCCCTCGGACCATTGTAAGCCAATTCTTAGGGTCCAGGTTCACACTTTGATCATGGTTCTTGGTGATCCATGCATTGGCATAGAACTCTTGAACCATTAAGATTCCGACTTGTTGAATGGGGTTGGTGAGAACTTCCTGATGTCTGGAAAACGATCCAACACGAAACTAACCGGCAAGTGCACCGAGTCGCATCAAGTAATAAAACTCACGGGAGTGAGGTCTATCCCATAGGGATTGAAGGATTGAGCAATTTTAGTTTAGTGGATGACTTAGTCTAGCGAATCAAGAGTTGATTTGAGTGGTTTGTATTCGACAGAAGCTAAATTACATGAAATTAAAAGGGAGAAGGACAATTGGCAAGAATTTAAAGTGCAGAGAAATTAAAGAGGCTGAATCTTAAAGTGTAAGTAATATAAATTGCAGAAACTTAGATTGCAAGAAATGTAAATTGCAGAATCTTAAAGTGCAAGAAATGTAAATGGCTTGAATTGTAAAGGGAATTGGGAATTGGATTTGCAGAAATTAAACAATGAAAAGTAAAATGCAATAAACAGAAAAGTAGAAGATGACTTGAATTAAACCGGATCTAAAACGGAAATGAGAATAAGCTTGGTGTAGCAACGAAACAAGAAAATTTAAATTGAAAGCTGTAGATCTCAGGACTCAAGAGACTAGATAGCCAAGTCTAGATCTCACTGCCTTCCTAGATCCAGCAAGAACAATTGTAAAGGAAATAAAGAAGTGTAAATTGCAGAGAGAGTAGAAGAAGAAGCAATTAACAGAAAAGGAAATTCAATTATGCAGAAAATTAAAGAAGATCTCAAGGTGAGATTGAAACAGAAGTTCTTCAATTCTCCACCCAAGATCCAAAGCAAGAAAAGTAAAGAGTGCTCAAGCAAGAACAAGGAAGAAGAGATATCAATTCTCCTTCCTAATTCTCTAGAATTCTAAAGCAACAAATCAAAAATGTAAAGGTGAGCTCTCTGTAAGTATTCCAAGAATTCTAAAGGAAAAGCTCTCGAAAAACTTAAATCCTAAGCTATTTATACACTTTCTTCAAATGGTCTTCAAGCCTTGAATTGGACCTTTGCTCTTGATGGAATTGGGTTGATAAAAGCCTCTGTTGATTGCTCTTGGAGTTGGAGAGAAATCCATTGTGAACCGGGCTATAAATCATAAAAGCTTGGGTCAAAGTTTGAGGCAAACTTTGGCTCAAGCTTTTCATATCAGCTGCCCCCATTTGCTGCTACCAACGTTTGGGCTAAAGTTTGAGGTCAAACTTTAGGCCAAACGTTGATCCCCTTGTGTGCATGTGTGGCGCCAACGTTTGCCAAAAAGCTTGAGGCAAACGTTGGCGCAAGCCTTTCTCCTCCAGGGTGTTGGTGTGTAGCGCTAACGTTTGCCAAAAAGCTTGAGGCAAACGTTGGTGCAAGCTTTTTGCTCCAACCATTGTGCATTCACTCTTCCAAAAGCTTGAGCTAAAGTTTGAGGCAAGCTTTTGCTCAAGTTTTTTGTTCTCTCTTGCTCCTTGCCCTTTCTTCTTTCTTCAACCTTCTTCAAAGCTTTTTTCACCTATCATCAATCAACCAAACACATCAAAGCTATGCTCAAAATCATGAGTTTGTTATTCTTTCATAATATATGACAATTATACCATAAAATCACATGAAATTGCATTAATTCATCCATGGTTGATTGAATCAAAGGAAATATGAAATTCTACCCAATTGGCTTACTTATGGCTCAAGAAAGTGCATAAAAACAATTGAAAACAAAAGAAAAAGACTAGTGAAACTAGGCTAAGATGACTTGTCATCACAACACCAAACTTAAAGCTTGTTTGTCCCCAAGAAAGAAAAGAATTATGCTCAAAGGTTCTTTCAATCAGAATGGATTTGAAAAATTACATGTTTTATTCTGTGAGTGAAGTGATTAAGTGACAGTGGGGTGAACTCTAAATTATATGCTCATGCAAGGGCTTCAGTGCTTACTAGTCCCTACATCTTGGGAGTCTTAGGTCTTAGAACTTTCATCCAAATAATATCATAGAGATCTCTCTATAGGTAATCACCTTGAAGCAGCTTAGAGTTGCTGTGCTTTGGCCTTGACTCTAAGTGTCATGTCTCAAAGTGGCTCTTTAGATAAGTTTTCAATCAATACTCCTAAACCAGTTGGTTTTAAGGTATTAGGTGTTATAGCACCCCCTAAGGATTTACTTACTCAAGCCTCTCTCTTTGACACAATTCGACCACAAGCATTTACTAGGATAACAACTCTTTGAGTTCTTGTTTCTTTCTTCTTTTCTGCCTAGTAATTGATGCTCAGAGCCTTGGGCCATGTTCTTTTTGTTTTTGTATTTTCTTTATTTTCTTTTGTTTTGTTTGCTGCTTCTTGGATCAATAAATGTTTGAGAATCTCCACAACACTTCTTTGAACTCTACGTCCTGCCTATGAGCTCCCATGCAAGTTTTCATAAGCATGCAACCTCAATGCATAATCATACAACTAGAACCACCACTTCTCCTAATCTTTTGCTTGACTCAAAATTGTTTAATTCCTCAATCCTTCTTTTCAAAGAACTTTCATGTAATGCATTTTTTTGAAATATTGAGTGCAAACAAGTTTTGGAGAGTATAGTGTTGTAAATGATCAAGCATCTTGATTATTGATTTGCAGAAAAACTATACTAGACAGAAGGACAGATAGGGGTATAATATAACTTTCAATCACAGCAATATCTGATAATGAATAACACAACCTTTTGGAGTTTACTTGCTGTCCTCTTCCTCATCATCATTGCTGGTCTTCAAATTCCTCTTTCATCTCTTTGATTGATGATGCTAAATCTTCCCAAAAGTTTGTATGATACTCTGCAGTGATATTGAAAGTTGCTTGTTCCCCAAGCACTTAGAAACAATGGTTAGTATGCACGATTTATTTGTGGGCCTTTGTACTTACTTTGGTGTGGGAACACCAAACTTAGTACCTTGCCAATGGTTCTTGTTCATCAAACTAACCAGATGTGAAACTATTTTTCTTTGCTAAAAAAACTGAAAACTAGGAAACAGCAAAATAGTTAACTAGTTTATCCAAATGCTTGAAGCTAGCATGATGCAGAAGGTGAGAATATGTTTTATGATGAAATTTTGGTGGAACACCAAACTTAGAATCCTTCATTCTCCCTTAGATTGTTTTGGTGTGCAACACCAAACTTAACTTCTCGCAATATAGATAAAACTAATTAACCTTTTTATTGAAATAGTTATGAAAAGAAAGTTACCTCCGGTTGGGTTGCCTCCCAACAAGCGCTCTTTTATTGTCACTAGCTTGACATCTTTCATCCTCGGATCATGGAAGTTGAGGCTTCTGTTGCCTTTGGTTTCCTCCTCTCACTATGGGCTTCCTTTCCTCTGTTTCTTTTTGTGGAATTCCTCTGTGGTGTCTTTCTTTGATGATTATTTCCTTTTCCATAGCCTTCTTACTTTCTTCCCTAACTGCTTTCCCTTTCAACCCAGCAGCTTTTTCACTATTCTTTGGGTCATCTTCAGTGGCCCTTAGGGATATATTTGCTTCTCTCTCGCCCAATTCAGCAAGGTTTTGAACCAGTTGTTCCATTTGCCTTTCAACTCTTCTGAGTGAGCCCTCTTGGGTCCTGCTTATCATCTCTTGATTTTTCCTTATTTCTTCCTGCTCTATTGTTATCATTTCTTGAACTTTCATGAATCTTTCCATCATCATTTCTAGAACATAGAGTCTTTGAGAGTTTGGAATTTGTTGTGGTTGTGTCAACTGTGATGGTTGATGAGAGTCATTTTGGGCGAGTTGTGAGGTAGGATGGGGTTAGAAGTGTGTGCATTGGGGTGGTGCGTGATGGTTGTTGTTGTGGGAGTGGTTTTTATGTTGGTTTTTGAAGTTTGGGTTGTTGCAGTTGAAGTCCCTTGGTCTTTGATTTTGGTTTTCAACCCCCCTCCAGTTGAATTGAGTTCTCCAGGGTGGGTTGTACACATCATTCTGAGTCCTACGTTGGAACATGCTTGAGGAGCTGTCTAGAGAGTGTGATCGCTCATGACTTTGTTGCTCATAGTTAATTACTCCAGAATCTTTTTCAAGTTGATTCCAACAATGGGGATTTTGAGGTGAGTTCTGTGCATTTGCCACAGCATGTTGCAGTTCATCTATTTTTCTGTTAATCAGCTCCAATTGTTGCTTAAGCTGTTGATGTATCTGCTCGCTTTGAGCCATGATTGCACGAATACTTTCAATTTCCTTCTCTTGTGCGAATGGTTGCACTCCTGCCTCTGGTTTGACAGTTCTCTGAGGTGGTTTCAACTTGGCTAGGAGTTCACTCATTAGTTCTTCCCATCCGATGATGTTTCCTTGTGGGAAAGCTTCAAACCACTGAGCAATGTCATTCATGGTGATGAGTGGTTGCTTGTCATCTAAGGTGGGGATATTACTACCATGCTGACTGAGACTCGTTGGGTTTTTCTCCATGATCTACACAATCACAAATAGTCCAAATGAAGATTGAAAACATTCATGTCCAAAATGTGGTTAAAAGGTTTAGCTAACACAATGTATCAAACAGTTGATAGGCTTGAAAAATTAGTAAGAGAGAATTGCTTCTCTCGTATATTCAACAAGCTGAAGTATGAGAATCATACGAAGCCAGAGAAACCAAGAAAACTTCACTTTATTGCTAAAGTGAGGTTTCAGTTAGTTCAAGCAAAAATTCAAACAGTTAGTGGGTTAGTTCAAAGTCAGAGAAACAGAAAAATAAAAATGCTAGATCTAGATCTCCACTTCACTTAATCATTGTCAATCATTTTCAATCCCCGGTAACAGCGCCAAAAACTTGATGTGTGGAAAACGATCCAACACGAAACTAACCGGCAAGTGCACCGGGTCGCATCAAGTAATAAAACTCACAGGAGTGAGGTCGATCCCACAGGGATTGAAGGATTGAGCAATTTTAGTTTAGTGGATGACTTAGTCTAGCGAATCAAGAGTTGATTTGAGTGGTTTGTATTCGACAGAAGCTAAATTGCATGAAATTAAAAGGGAGAAGGACAATTGGCAAGAATTTAAAGTGCAGAGAAATTAAAGAGGCTGAATCTTAAAGTGCAAGTAATATAAATTGCAGAAACTTAGATTGCAAGAAATGTAAATTACAGAATCTTAAAGTGCAAGAAATGTAAATGGCTTGAATTGTAAAGGGAACTGGGAATTGGATTTGCAGAAATTAAACAATGAAAAGTAAAATGCAATAAACAGAAAAGTAGAAGATGACTTGAATTAAACCGGATCTAAAACGGAAATGAGAATAAGCTTGGTGTAGCAACGAAACAAGGAAATTTAAATTGAAAGCTGTAGATCTCAGGACTCAAGAGACTAGATAGCCAAGTCTAGATCTCACTGCCTTCCTAGATCCAGCAAGAACAATTGTAAAGGAAATAAAGAAGTGTAAATTGCAGAGAGAGTAGAAGAAGAAGCAATTAACAGAAAAGGAAATTCAATTATACAGAAAATTAAAGAAGATCTCAAGGTGAGATTGAAACAGAAGTTCTTCAATTCTCTACCCAAGATCCAAAGCAAGAAAAGTAAAGAGTTCTCAAGCAAGAACAAGGAAGAAGAGAGATCAATTCTCCTTCCTAATTCTCTAGAATTCTAAAGCAACAAATCAAAAATGTAAAGGTGAGCTCTCTGTAAGTGTTCCAAGAATTCTAAAGGAAAAGCTCTCGAAAAAACTTAAATCCTAAGCTATTTATACACTTTCTTCAAATGGTCTTCAAGCCTTGAATTGGGCCTTTGCTCTTGATGGAATTGGGTTGATAAAAGACTCTGTTGATTGCTCTTGGAGTTGGAGAGAAATCCATTGTGAACCGGGCTATAAATCATAAAAGCTTGAGTCAAAGTTTGAGGCAAACTTTGGCTCAAGCTTTTCATATCAGCAGCCCCCATTTACTGCTACCAACGTTTGGGCTAAAGTTTGAGGTCAAACTTTAGGCCAAACGTTGATCCCCTTGTGTGCATGTGTGCCGCCAACGTTTGCCAAAAAGCTTGAGGCAAACGTTGGCACAAGCTTTTCTCCTCCAGGGTATGTTGGTGTGGCGCCAACGTTTGCCAAAAAGTTTGAGGCAAACGTTGGCGCAAGCTTTTCTCCTCCAGGGTGTTGGTGTGTGGCGCCAACATTTGCCAAGAAGCTTGAGGCAAACGTTGGCGCAAGCTTTTTGCTCCAACCAATGTGCATTCACTCTTCCAAAAGCTTGAGCTAAAGTTTGAGGCAACCTTTTGCTCAAGCTTTTTGTTCTCTCTTGCTCCTTGCCCTTTTTTCTTTCTTCAACCTTCTTCAAAGCTTTTTTCACCTATCATCAATCAATCAAACACATCAAAGCTATGCCCAAAATCATGAGTTTGTTATTCTTTCATAATATATGACAATTATACCACAAAATCTCATGAAATTGCATTAATTCATCCATGGTTGATTGAATCAAAGGAAATATGAAATTCTACCCAATTGGCTTACTTATGGCTCAAGAAAGTGCATAAAAACAATTGAAAACAGAAGAAAAAGACTAGTGAAACTAGGCTAAGATGACTTGTCATCACTTCCCAACCTCTTCTTCGGATCTCATGTCGGATCTCTGGATATTCGCCCTTTTTGAGCTTAAAAGGGACCTCGGGGATCACCTTCTTCTTGGCCACAACTTCATAGAAGTGGTCTTGATGCTCCCTTGAGAGGAATCTCTCCATCTCCCATGACTCGTAGGTGGAAGCTTTTGCCTTCCCTTTCCTCTTTCTAGAGGTTTCTCCAGCCTATGGTGCCATAAATGGTTATGGAAAAACAAAAAGCTTTAGCTTTTACCACACCAAACTTAGAAGGTTGCTCGTCCTCGAGCAAAAGAAGAAAGAAGAAAGTAGAAGAAGAAGAAATAGAGGAGATTGAGTGGGCTTTGTGTTTCGGCCAAGGGGGAGAATTGGTGTTTAGGTTATGTGAAAATGAAGGAGTGAAGATGGGTTTATATAGGGGTGAGAGGGGGTGTATGGTTCGGCTATAGAGGGTGGGTTTGGGAGGGAAAGTGGTTTGAATTTGGATGGTGAGGTAGGTGGGGTTTTATGAAGGATGGATGTGAGTGGTGAAGAGAATGGTGGGATTTGATAGGTGAGGGGTTTTTGGGGAAGAGGTATTGAGGTGATTGGTGAATGGGTGAAGAAGAGTGAGAGTAGTGGGGTAGGTGGGGATCCTGTGGGGTCCACAGATCCTGAGGTGTCAAGGATATCTCATCCCTGCACCAAGTGGCATGCAAAACGCCCCTTGCTGCCAATCCTGGCGTTAAACGCCAGGCTGCTGCCCATTTCTGGCGTTTAAGGCCAACTTCTTGCCCATTCCTGGCGTTAAACGCCAGTCTGGTGCCCTTTTCTGGCGTTAAATGCCCAGAATGGTGCCAGACTGGGCGTTTAACGCCCATTCTGCTACCTTTACTGGCGTTTAAATGCCAGTAACTGTCTCCTCCAGGGTGTTCTATTTTTCATTCTGTTTTTCACTTTGTTTTTGCCTTTTCAATTGTTTTTGTGACTTCACATGATCATCAACCTACAGAAAACATAAAATAACAATAGAAAATAGAAATTTAATATAGATAAGTAAAAATTAGGTTGCCTCCCAACAAGCGCTTCTTTAATGTCAATAGCTTGACAGTAGCTCTCATGGAGCCTCACAGATGTTCAGAGCAATGTTGGAACCTCCTAACACCAAACTTAGAGTTTGAATGTGGGGGTTCAACACCAAACTTAAAGTTTGGTTGTGGCCTCCCAACACCAAACTTAGAGTTTGACTATGGGGGCTCTGTTTGACTCTGTATTGAGAAAAGCTCTTCGTGCTTCTTCTCCATGGTGACAGAGGGATATCCTTGAGCTTTAAACACAAGGGAGTCTCCATTCACTTGAATGATCAATTCTCCTCTGTCAACATCAATCACAGCTTTTGCTGTGGCTAAGAAGGGTCTGCCAAGGATGATGGATTCATCCATACACTTCCCAGTCTCTAGGATTATGAAATCAGCAGGGATGTAATGGTCTTCAACCTTTACCAAGACATCCTCTACAAGTCCATAAGCCTGTTTCTTTGAATTGTCTGCCATCTCCAGTGAGATTCTTGCAGCTTGTACCTTAATGATCCCTAGCTTCTCCATTACAGAGAGAGGCATAAGGTTTATGCTTGACCCTAGGTCACACAAAGCCTTCTCAAAGGTCATGGTGCCTATGGTACAAGGGATTGAGAACTTTCCAGGGTCCTGTCTCTTTTGAGGTAATCTCTGCCTAGTCAAGTCTTCCAGTTCCTTGATGAGCAATAGAGGTTCATTTTCCCAAGTCTCATTACCAAATAACTTGGCATTTAGCTTCATGATTGCTCTAAGGTACTTAGCACTTTGCTCTTCAGTGACATCTTCATCCTCTTCAGAGGAAGAATACTCATCAGAGCTTATGAATGGCAGAAGTAGATTTAATGGAATCTCTATGGTCTCAGTATGAGCCTCAGATTCCCATGGTTCCTCATTAGGGAACTCCATGGAGGTCAGTGGGCATCCATTGAGGTCTTCCTCAGTGGGAATCACTGCCTCTTCCTCCTCTCCATGTTCGTCCATGTGAGATGTGGTTATGGCCTTGCACTCTCTTTTGGGATTCTCTTCTGTATTGCTTGGGAGAGTGCTAGGAGGGAGTTCAGTAATTTTCTTACTCAGCTGACCCAATTGTGCCTCCAAATTTCTAATGGAGGACCTTGTTTCAGTCATGAAACTTTGAGTGGTTTTGATTAGATCAGAGATAATGGTTGCTAAGTTAGAGTGGTTTTGCCTAGAATTCTCTGTCTGTTGCTGAGAAGATGATGGAAAAGGCTTGCTATTGCTAAACCTGTTTCTTCCACCATTATTGTTGTTGAAACCTTGTTGAGGTCTCTGTTGATCCTTCCATGAGAGATTTGGGTGATTTCTCCATGAAGGATTATAGGTGTTTCCATAGGATTCTCCCATGTAATTCACCTCTTCCATTGCTGGGTTCTCAGGATCATAAGCTTCTTCTTCAGAGGAAGCATCCTTAGTACTGCCTGTTGCTGCTTGCGTTTCAGACAGACTCTGAGAAATCATATTGACTTGTTGGGTCAATATTTTATTCTGAGCCAATATGGCATTCAAAGTATCAATCTCAAGAACTCTTTTCTTCTGAGTTGTCCCATTATTCACAGGATTCCTTTCAGAGATGTACATGAATTGGTTATTTGTAACCATTTCAATGAGTTCTTGAGCTTCTGCAGGCATCTTCTTCAGATGAAGAGATCCTCCAGCAGAGCTATCCAATGACATCTTGGATAGTTCAGACAGACCATCATAGAAGATTCCTATGATGCTCCATTCTGAAAGCATGTCAGAAGGGCACCTTCTGATCAATTGCTTGTATCTCTCCCAAGCTTCATAGAGGGACTCACCATTCTTCTGTCTAAAAGTTTGGACTTCCACTCTAAGCTTACTCAATTTTTGAGGTGGAAAGAACTTTGTCAAGAAGGCATTGACTAGCTTTTCCCAAGAGTTCAGGCTTTTCTTAGGTTGTGAATCCAACCATGTTCTAGCTCTGTCTCTTACAGCAAAAGGAAAAAGCATAAGTCTGTAGACTTCAGGGTCAACCCCATTGGTCTTGACAGTGTCATAGATTTGCAAGAATTCAACTAAAAACTGATGATGATCTTCCAATGGAAGTCCATAAAACTTGCAATTCTGTTGCATTAGAGAAACTAATTGCGGCTTAAGCTCAAAGTTGTTTGCTCCAATGGCAGTGATAGAGATGCTTCTCCCATAGAAATCAGGAGTAGGTGCAGTGAAGTCACCAAGCACCTTCCTTGCATTGTCGGCATTGTTGTTGTTTTCGGCTGCCATGGTTTCTTCTTCTTTGAAGAGTTCTGTTAGGCCCTCTAAAGAGAATTGTTCTTTAGCTTCTCTTAGCTTTCTCTTCAAGGTCCTTTCAGGTTCAGGATCAGCTTGAACAAGTATGCCTTTATCTTTGTTCCTGCTCATATGAAAAAGAAGAGAACAAGAAAGTAGGGAATCCTCTATGTCACAGTATAGAGATTCCTTGAGGTGTCAGAGGAAAAGAAGAATAGAAGGAGGAGGTGGAGAAGAGGGAATTCGAACTTATCAAGAGGGACAGAGTTCGAATTGCACCTTGATGGGGAGTCTTAGTCCTTTAAATAGAAGGATGTGAAAAGAGGGGAAGAATTTTTGAAAATAAATTAAAAGATTTAAAAAAAATTTGAAAATTTGATTGAGATTTTCGAAAACTAAGATTGGGAAAGAAATAAAGTGATTTTTTTAAAAAGATTTTGAAATTAGAAAAAAGATATGATTGAAAAAATTAATTTTGAAAAAGACGTGATTGAAAAGATATGTTTGAAAAGATATGATTGAAAATCAATTTAGAAAAAGAAAATTTTTAAAATTAAAGTTGATTACTTGACTATCAAGAAATTAAAAGATATGATTTTAAAATTTAAAGTTTGATCATTTCTTAATATGCAAGTAACAACTTGAAAATTTTGAAGTAAATCCTTAATTGAATCAAGGATTTTTGAAAATAGTAAAAAATAAATATAAAATGGAAAGAAATTGATTTGAAAAGATATGATTTGAAAAAGATTTGATTTTGAAAAAAAAATGAAAACTTGAAAAAAATGTGAATTAAAAACAAAATCTTCCCTCTAGTGTCATCCTGGCGTTAAACGCCCAGAATGGTGCCCATTCTCGCGTTTAACGCCCAAATCTCTACCTTTTTGGGCGTTAAACGTCCAGCCAGGTACCCTGGCTGGCGTTTAAATGCCAGTTTTCCTTCTTCACTAGGCGTTTTGAACGCCCAGCTTTTTCTGTTTGATTCCTCTGCTGAATGTTCTGAATCTTCAATTCTCTGTATTATTGACTTGAAAAGACATAGTTTTGAAAAATATTTTTGAATTTTTGATGATGGGAATAAAAAAAATGCAACTAAGATCAAATAAACAATGGATGCAGGACACCAAACTTAAAAATTTTCATATAAAAGACACTAACAAATTGTGAATGCATATGAGGAACAACAAAACACACAAAACAAGAGAATTTAAAGATCAGAGCAATGAAATCATGCAGAACAACTTGAAGATCAATGAAGAACAATATGTATAAATTTTCAAAAATTAGAAGGATAAAGACATACAATTGACACCAAACATAAAATTAGACAATAGACTCAAACAAGAAACATAAAATATTTTTGGTTTTATGATTTTAAAATTTTTTTGTATTTTATAGAAAAGAAAATAAAGAGAATCAAAACTTTTAATAAGAATTCCAGGAATCATGCAATGTTAATCTAAAGCTTCAGTCTAAAAAGATTAGACATGTTTGGCCAAGCTTCAGCAGGACATTACATTCAATAGCTAAATTGATGGGAATCAATAAGCTTTTGTGATGGTAAGATCATCACCTTGAAACTCTAGAATTCATTCTTAAAAATGGTCCTGATGCTCTGTCACAACATCGGCTAATCAGCTGTCGGTTCTCGATCATGTCGGAATAGGATCCATTGATCCTTTTTGTCTGTCACACGCCCTACAATCGCGAGTTTGAAGCTCGTCACAGTCATCCGTTCCTAGATCCTACTCGGAATACCACAGACAAGGTTTAGACTTTCCGGATCTCAGGAATGGCTGCCATTAATTCTAGCCTATACCACGAAGGTTCCAATCTTAGATTAGAAACCCAAGAGATACGCATTCAAGCCATTGCTAGTAGAACAGAGGTGGTTGTCAGGTACATGTTCATAGGTGAGAATGATGATGAGTGTCACGGATCATCACATTCATCAAGTTGAAGAACGAATGAATATCTTGGAGAAGAAATAGACTTGAGTTGAATAGAAAAACAATAGTACTTCGTATTAATTCATGAAGAACAGCAGAGCTCCACACCTTAATCTATGGTGTGTAGAAACTCCACCGTTGAAAATACATAAGAACAAATAGTGTAAGCATGGCCGAATGGCCAGCCTCAAAGGTTTAAGGACTAAACGTCCCAAGATGGTCTCAAAATACAATAGCAAAAGGTCCTATTTATAGAAAACTAGTAGCCAAGGGTTACAAAAATCAGTAATTAATGTAGAAATCTTCTTCCGGGCCCACTTGGTGTGTTCTTGGGCTGAGCATTGAAGCATTTTCGTGTAGTGACTTTTCTTGGAGTTAAACGCCAGCTTTTGTGCCAGTTTGGGCGTTTAACTCCAGCTTTTGTGCCAGTTTCGGAGTTAAACGCCAGAATTCTTGAGCTGACTTGAAATGCCAGTTTGGGCCATCAAATCTCGGGCAAAGTATGGATTATTTTACATTGCTGAAAAGTCCAGGATGTCTACTTTCCAACGCAATTGAGAGTGTGCCAATTAGGTATTTGTAGCTCCAGAAAATCCACTTTGAGTGCAGGGAGGTCAGAACCCAACACAATCTGCAGTCCTTTTTCAGCCTCTGAATCAGATTTTTGCTTAGGTCCCTCAATTTCAGCCAGAAAATACCTGAAATCACAGAAAAACACACAAACTCATAGTAAAGTCCAGAAATATGATTTTTAAATAAAAACTAATTAAAATATACTAAAAACATACTAAAAACAATGCCAAAAAGCGTATAAATTATCCGCTCATCAGACAACAAGAAGATCTATAAAAGAAAATTAAAACTTAAGTCAACATCCAAGGGAAAACAAGAGAAGGACAAAGTAAACAAGCAAAAAGCAAGTAGTATAATCATGCAACTAAAAGAGAAATTAAGAGAATCAATAAAAAGAAACATGTAACTAGAAGAAGAGATTATGCAAAGAGAATAAGAGATGAGGTATAGAAGAAGTAGAACATTGAGAAGTGTAAAAGAACAAGGTGGAGTTTTCTTTTGTGAAAAAGGAGAGAGAGAGAGAAGAGATGTAGTGCTACCGGAGGTGGTGGTGGTCGCCGGTGAATGGCTGGAGACGGTGGTGGTGGAGTATGGGAAAGGAAGAAGAGAGGAGAGGTGATGGAGAAAGAAGAAGAAAGGAAATAAGAAAAGAGGTGAGAAAAAGGGAAGAGACAGGGCACGCCAGGTTTAAAACTGAGTCGCGCGATCGATGCACGCGCGCACAGTGCGCTTACGCGTCGATGAGGGTTGAGCGAGGGGCGCGTACGCATCAAGGGCGCGTACACGTGACGACAGTTGTGCCCCTGGCACAGAGTTGGCACAAAGTAGGCCTGACTATCGGGTTTTTGTACCAGAGTTGGCATCCAGCACAGGCGGCACGGACGCGCACAGTGCGCGGACACGTGCCTGCTGAAGGTGGCAACCGGCATGGACGCGTCAAGTATGCATGTGCATCAGTCGCGGGCACAGAATAGGCACGAAGTTGGCATAACTCTAGTTTTTATACCAGAGAGGTCAGAGTGCACAACCGACGCGCGCGCGCACAGTGTGCTTGCGCGTCGATGGCTAAGTTACAAGGGGCGCCCAGGCATCACGCACGCTTGCGCGTGGGTGCTTGGCATGAAGTGGGCACAAGGTGGGCATAACTCTCGGATTTTTGTACCAGGAGTGTGAAATGCACCACCGGCGCGCGCGTGCAAAGCACGCTCGCGCGCGAATGCCCCCATTTCCTTTGTTTTTTTTTAAACAACATAGAAAGGGCTATTCTAACACATTCTTGGCAGGTGTTTAAGCTAGGTAGTCAAGAAAACACTCACAAATTCATGCATTATTCAAAACAAAGCATTCTCTCTACTTCAACAATTCATCCATACCAAAATGATAAAATCTATATGAACATCCTAGTTATCCAACAAGATCAACAAAACTAGCATTCCTACGCAATCAACAACAACATCAAGAAATCGAAAAATTCACAAGAATTTAAAGCTAAAAGCAAGAAGGTATACACAAGGAAGATCTTACTGATGACAAGTCATCTTAGCCTAGTTTCACTAGCCTTTTTCTTTTGTTTTCGATTGATTTTATGCACTTTCTTAAGCCATAAGCAAGCCAATTGGGTAGATTTCCATGTTTCCTTTGATTCAATCAACCATGTATGAATTCATACACTTTCATGAGATTTTATGCTATAATTGTCATATATTATGAAAGAAATACAATTTCATGAATTGGGGCATAGCTTTGATTGTTTTGATTGATTGATGATAGGTGGAAAGAGTTTTGAAGAAGGTTGAAGGAAGAAGGAATGGCTAGGAGCAAGAGAGAACAAAAAGTTTGAGCCAAAGTTTGCCTCAAACTTTAGCTCAAACTTTTAGAAGAGTTGAAAACATGCCAGAGGAAAAAAGCTTGAGCCAAAGTTTACCTCAAACTTTAGCTCAAACTTTTGGAAGAATTGAAAACACTCCAGAGGAAAAAAAAAAGCTTGAGCAAAAGTTTGCCTCAAACTTTAGCTCAAACTTTTGGGAGAAAAGCTTGAGCCAACGTTTGCCTCAAACTTTTTGGCAAACGTTGGCATCACAAAACCAACACCTTGGAGGAGAAAAGCTTGCACCAACGTTTGCCTCAAAATTTTTGGCAAACGTTGGCGCCACACTTGCACACCCTGGAGGAGAAAAGTTTGCGCCAACGTTTGCCTCAAGCTTTTTGGCAAACGTTGGCGCCACACATATACACAAGGGGCCAACGTTTGAGCAAAAGTTTGACCTCAAACTTTAGCCCAAACGTTGGTAGCAGCAAGTGAAGCCATCTGGTATAAAAAGTTTGAGTAAAAGTTTGCCTCAAACTTTTACTCAAACTTTTTATGATTTCAACCCGGTTCACAATGGATCTTTCTCCAACTCCAAGAGCAATCAACCAAGGCCTTTATCAACCCAATTCCATCAAGAGAAAAGGCCCAATTCAAGGCTTGAAGACCATTTGAAGAAAGTGTATAAATAGCTTTGGATTTAAGTTTTTCAGGGAGCTTTTCCTTAGAGAATTTTTAGAACACTTCCAGAGAGCTCACCTTTACATTTTTGATTTGTTGCTTTAGAATTCTAGAGAATTTGGGAGGAGAATTGATCTCTCTTCTTCCTTGTTCTTGCTCAGCACTCTTTACTTTTCTTGTTTTGGATCTTGGATGGAGAATTGAAGAAATTCTGTTTCAATCTCACCTTGGGATCTTGTTTAATTTTCAGCATTGTGTTTCCATTTCTGTTAATTGCTTCTTCTTCTACTTTCTCTGCAATTTACATCTCTTCATTTCCTCTGCAATTGTTCTTGCTGGATCTAGGAAGGCAGTGAGATCTAGACTTGGCTATCTAGTCTCTTGAGTCCTGAGATCTACAGCTTTCAATTTCAATTTTCTTGTTTCGTTGCTACATCAAGCTTATTTTCATTTTCATTCAAGATCCGGTTTAATTGAGTCCATTGTTTACAATTCTGTTTGTTGAATTTTTCTTTTCCTTGTTTAATTTCTGCAAATCCAATTCCCAATTCCCTTTACAATTCAAGCCATTTACATTTCTTGCACTTTAAAATTCTGCAATTTACATTTCTTGCGTTCTAAATTTCTGCCATTTAATTTCTTGTTCTTTAAGATTCAGCACTTTATTTTCTGTTCTCTTTAATTTCATGCAATTTACCCATTCCATTTACTTTCCATGCAATTTAAATTCTATTAATCACAAATCACTCAACCAAATCTTGATTCGCTTGACTAAATCAACCACTAAACTGAAATTGCTCAATCCTTCAATCCCTGTGGGATCGACCTCACTCACGTGAGTTATTATTACTTGATACGACCCGGTGCACTTGCCGGTGAGTTTTGGGTGTTTTGGAAAATTTAGTTTTCCGCAAAAATACCATCAAGTTTTTGGCGCCGTTGCCGGGGATTGAAATAGATTGACAATGATTACGTGAAGTGGAGATCTAGATCAAGCACTTTTTCTTTTCTGTTTCTCTAATTTTTGACTAACACGCTAACTGTTTAAAATTTTGCTTAAACTAAACTTCATTCTAGCAATAGATTGAAGAGTTACTGGTGGTGTTTCTTTTGTTTTGTTTGTATGTCAGGTACAGGGAGATTCATTCCTGTTTTATCTGAAACTGACTAGAGAACTCTTAGAAGGTTAAGAAGAGCTGAAAGAGGAAAAAATATTGTTGGAGAGGAAGAATCTGAGGAAGAATATCATGAGATGGAAGGAGATCCATCTAATCCAGGAGGAGGAGTTAACAATAACCCACAACAGAGGAGAGTACTGGCCTCCTATACCTTTGCAAATGCTAGACATTGTGGAAGCAGCATTCTCACCCCCAATGTCAATGCAAACAACTTTGAACTGAAGCCACAACTCATCAGATTGGTCCAAAACAACTGCTCGTTTGGGGGAGGACCATTGGAGGATCCAAATCAACATCTATCTACCTTCTTAAGGATTTGTGACACTGTCAAATCCAATGGTGTGAATCCTGAAACTTACAAGCTTCTGCTGTTCCCGTTCTCATTAAGGGACAAGGCCGCACAATGGCTTGAAACTTTTCCCCAAGGAAGCATCACTAGTTGGGATGACTTGGTGACTAAATTTCTAGCCAAATTCTATCCACCCCAAAGAGTCATCAGGCTAAAAACCGAGGTAAAGACATTCACACAATTAGATGCCGAATCCTTGTATGAAGCATGGGAGAGGTATAAAGCCTTAATCAGAAAGTGTCCTCCAGAGATGTTCAATGAATGGGACGTGCTGCAAAATTTCTATGAAGGCCTGACATTGAAATCTCAAGAGGCATTAGATCATTCTGCTGGAGGTTCACTACAACTGATGAAAACTGCTGAGGAAGCCCAGAATCTTGTAGACATGGTGGCCAACAATCAATATTTCTTTGCTCATCAAAGAAACCGTCAACCATCACAAAGGAGAGGAGTAATGGAGCTAGAAGGAGTAGACTCAATCTTGGCTCAAAACAAGATGATGCAACAACAAATTCAACAACAATTTGAGCAAATGGCCAAGAGGATTGATAGCCTCCAAGTTGCAGCAGTTAACACAAGCCAACCATCATCCACATGGGGCAAAATGAAGAAACTCAAGAGGAGCAGCAGTAAGAACAAGTCCAGTACATGCACAACCAAAATTCTGGACAGAATGAAGTGTATGGTGACACATACAATCCATCCTGGAAGAACCACCCAAACCTCATATGGGGAGATAATCACAACCAGAACCAACAACCATGGCAGAGAAACTCAAACCAAAACACTTCAAGAAACAACCAAAACCACAACCAGCAGCAATCTAACCAAAACCCTTACAGAAAACCTCAAAACAACTACCCCAACCCCAACCATTACCAATCCAATAACCAACCCACCAACCAAAATGCCCACCATCCACCATCCACATCTCACAACCCACCACAAGCATCACCTGAATCTCAAAGACTCACTAACTTGGAAACTTTGATAGACAAAATGTGGAAACACCAGGAAATGACAACCAAGAACCATGAAGCCTCCATGAAGAACCTAGAGAGGCAGATTGGGCAAATCTCCAAGCATATTTCTGTTGAGAAACCTTCAAGCTCACTGCAGAGTGACACAATCCCAAATCCTAAGGAAGAATGCAAGGCGATACAATTAAGAAGTGGGAGAACATTGATGAGCAACAATGACACTACAAAGAAGCAAGCAGAGAGCAGCAAAAGACCAATAGAAGATGAAAAACAAACAAAGGCAGATGAAGCCAAGGATCAAGTTGTGATGCCAAGCAAGAGCACTGAGAAACTCAAAGAAAAGAACAACCAACCACACAATTCAAAAGAAGTGATTCAGGGCCAGCAGCAAGTAGGAAAGAGCATCACACCTCCACTACCATATCCCCAGAGGTTCAGCAAAGAGACTAAGGACCAACATTTTCATAAGTTCCTTGAGACTTTCAAAAAGCTGGAAATCAATATTTCCTTGGCTGAAGCACTTGAGCAAATGCCTCTGTATGCCAAGTTTTTGAAGGAGCTTATCAACAAGAAAAGAAGTTGGGATGAGAAAGAGACCATACTGCTTACTGAGGAATGCAGGGCTTTGATTCAAAAAGGGCTTCCTCCTAAGCTTGAAGACCACGGAAGCTTCTTGCTGCCTTACACCATTGGGGAATTAACCATCACTAAGGCAATGTGCGATCTAGGAGCAAGTATTAACTTAATACCCTTCTCTTTGGTGAGAAAGTTGCGTATAGAGGAAGTTAAACCAGTACAGATGTCTCTAGAGCTGGTAGATAAGTCAATGGTATACCCAAGGGGTGTGATTGAAAACCTTCTAGTCAAGGTGGACAAATTCATATACCCTGCAGATTTTGTGGTTCTAGATTCAGATGAGGATGAAAGTGACTCCATCATACTTGGGAGACTGTTCTTGGCCACTGCTAGGGCTATCATAGACGTAGAGCAAGGAGAATTAACTCTCAGAATGCATGATAAGAGTGTCACTCTGAAAGTATTACCAGAAGCACAGTTTAGTGATGAGAAGAAAGACTATATGGAACTCGACAAGGAAGAATCACAGTTAAAGGAAGAAAGTAACAAGGTGATTCACAGCAACATCCCAAGGCAAAAGATTGTGCAAAATGATGAAGAAGTCCAAGAGGATATTGGAGTATTAGTCACTGAGAAGAGAGATCTCCAAAGTAAGCCTACGGCAAGAGGAGAAAGATCAACAAAAGAAAGGAAGAAACACAGAAACAAAACAAAAAAGGGTTGGAAGAACAGAAAGACTCCAACAGAAGGGCTTTCCAAGGGTGATAAAGTGCAATTGATTTATCAACAACTAGGAGCAAGCCAACAGACTGATGACTACTACACTGTCAGCAATATACTCTCATTAGAGCATGCTGAAATTGAACAACAAGGAACAAAGAGGAGGATCACAGTCAGGGGAGACAAGTTGAGGCACTACAATCATCAACCACCATAAAAGAAAGCCCCAGTATCAAGCTAGTGACAATAAAAGAGCGCTCCATGGGAGGCAACCCATGATTTAAGATTTATGTCATTTTAAATTCAATAAGCTATGATCACCTGAGCATGATTTTTTTTCTTTTCATGAACGTACTTAATGAATGCATGCATTTTTTTTGAAACATATGCTAAGACTTCTAAAGTTTGGTGTGCCTTCAAGCACACCAAACCAATGTTACAAACATTTTCATACTATATGCTTAGTTATCCTGATGAAGCATATGACCAAACACTAAGTTTGGTGTTTTTCTTTTCATGAAAATTAAAAATCATGCACCAATGATCATACGTTGTCACTTTCTGAGACTTTACAATTGAAAAGAAATCATATTCTGTGATAACGGCATCAATTGTGATCAACTACTGGCATCCCACATTTACCCCTTAATAAGAGACAAGTTTGGTGTTCATCAAACCTTGATGCACTGATTAAGGGACACAATTGATCCTTCATGAAAAAAAAAAAGAAAAATTATGATGAAAGTATTTCTTATAAACATTTAACCAAGAGTGACATTGGGATTTCAAGAACAAAAGTTGGAGGAAGAAACAATTTTAAACTATATGACCAAACATTAAGTTTGGTGTCCTCCAAGAAAAGTCACGGTTAAAATGGATATAAGGAATGGAAGTTCATATAGTTGTGAATAAAGGAAGCATTCTTGCCACGGTTTGATAATGTTGATCTTTGATGTCTTGTTGTGATAACTAGGTGGTCAAAGAACACTCAATGAAAAAGACAAAACAAAGGGAGAGCATAGCATGAGGACAAAATCCCATCACATGTCTCAAAAAGTGAATCTGCCACTCCTTGGAATGATCACGTTAAAGACCATTGAAGAAGCTAGTTTTGTCTTCATTCACCCTCACATGCACACCTTTGATTCACATAGTGTCCAATTGCATTCCAGCCCTCCATTGTTCATTTAAGTAACACACCACCTTCAAGCCATGCACATAACCGAAGAGTTGCACACTCCCTGCACTCCAACCATTCAAACTCCATTTCATTTATCACTTTTCATCATATAAGCTCAGCCTCAAACATTTTCCTTCTCAAGAGCAAAACAAAACCTCCACCATTCTTCACAAACCCATTAACCTCTAAGAAGATCAACCAATCAAGTGATCATGGCCTCTTCCTCAAGAACCAAACGAAGAAAAGGAAAAGATCCCATGGTGGAAGAGAGTACACCTGAATATGACCGATGGAGATTTAGATCTTGGTACCATCAATTACAACTTCAATGGATGAATGAGAAGAAAATATATCCAGAGGTTCCACTCTTGCTACCAGATGAAGGGTGCCAAGAAATGAAGGACAAGATTAGAAAGAAGAAATGGGAAGAACTCGTCTCACCTATCACTCGGGTCAATGCAAATATCATAAGAGAGTTCTATGCCAACATCCCAAGACTCAACACAGGTGAAGCCCCAACGTACAAGAGCTATGTACGGGGGATGGAAGTAGACTTTAGTTCTGATGCCATCAAGAAAGTCTTGGGACTAAAATCAGTCCGCTTTGGTGAACCGAGATACCACCAAAGGGTAAATGGAGATCCGGATTATGATAGAATTTCTAGAGATATCTGTATGGAGAACTCATTGTGGGAAGGAGATGCCAAAAACAAATATAAATACCTGAGGAGAGGAGATCTTGTCCCTGAAGCAAAGGGATGGTATGAGCTATTAAAAAGATCAATTATGGGCACAGTAAACACCTCAGAAGTCAACAGGAAGAGAGCTGTTATGTTGCATTGCATCATGGAGGGAGGAGAGGTGAAGGTTCATGAAATACTTGCAAAAGACATTCAAAAACTTACAGAGAAGAACTCGGCCGGGTCTTGGTTGTACTACCCAAGCACCATTATGAGGTTGTGCGCAAAAGCTAAAGTGCCAATGGAGGACGAGAACCCAACATGGTTGAACCAGGGCATGCCTATAACCATTGAAAGAATAATGATGGTTACTGAAGCACATTAGGGCCGAAGACCACACGGAAGAAGGCAAAGAGAAGAACCAATGGAGGAAGAAGAGTTACAAGAGGAGGAAGAGCCATGAGAGGAAGAGGAACAGAAACACATTCCACCACATAACACTTTGGATATGACTCAGATGCAGGAAGCAATTGGAAGATTGTCACAACAGTACATGAGAATTCAAGAGAGGCAAGAGGAATATCATTCACTATACATGAAAAACCAACAAGAGCAAGAGGAATAGCAGTTGAGAATGATGAACAAACAAAGTGAGTTTGAATCTAAATTCTTATGATGCAAGAGGAGCATGCCTTTCAATCTCACGAATCATTTGGAAAGTTGGCACAAATGCAAGCCAAAAATTTGAGGGCTCTCAAAGAGTTCACAACCCTCCAAGATGCAAGATATGAAGTCCAAGCCGACTACAACATAAATAGTCAAATCAAACTGAACTATATTGGAGAGCATCTGCACAACATGGATCCAGCCTTTCCAACTTTCGATGAATTCTTCAAAGGGAGAAGTGAGGTAGAAGTAAGCAATGCTATGAAACTTGAAGATAGAGTAGAGGAGGCGATGAATAAAGCTGGGTTCTGGCGAGGTCAACAAACAACAGACATGGACACAGAGAACACCAACAACCAAGTGTATGAAAGAAGAAAGAAAAAGCATGACAAATGAAAGGTGGACTTGCTCCTTGTTCATCATTAAAAAAAAAAAGAGCATGCATCTTATCTGTTTAAAATAGTCTTTGCATTATGTTTGTTTCCTTTAAAATAAGTAAGCTAGTCTAAGTGTGTGCTTGTGTGTTTACTTTCACTTAACAAAAAGCATGCTTTGTCCTTTGCATCTTTAATTCAATAAAAGAAATGTTTGAATGTGAAGTGAGATAGTTCTCTGTTAGATAGAAGAACAATAAAAGTAAGTGGTGGTATGTATGTGTGATTGTATGATAGCTCACTTTTAGTGAATAAAAGAACTAGGATGTCTCCTTCTAAGTAGAAAGTGGCCTACTGTCTATGAATTTCAATCAAATAAAAGTCCTTGGTTAAAAAGAAAAACAAACAGAGAAAAGAAAAAGCCAAAAATTGGCAATAGAATAAAAGAAAAAAAGAAGTAAAGCTAGACACCAATAGCTTGAACCTTAGAATATATGCCTGTGGTGTCTCTGTACTAGGATCTGCTTGGATTATTAAGTTCTTTGGAGTGCATCAACACTTGGTGACTTGGGTTAACTAACCCGGAATCATCAGCTGAAAGTCCACTATCAAGAGCAACCTAAATACAAGGCATTTAGTAACCCAAAGAGGTGCTGGGCATCAATATTCTAAGAAGGAATGTGAGCCAAGTGTCTATAGTGAATAATGTGTCAAGTATAAAGAAAGAAAAGAACTTGTTACACATGACACTGAACTAAAGCTTATAGAGAAAAACAATAGTCAAGGACAAAGGAATAATGAGAGGTCATAGCAATGTGTTGCTTGATGCTTGAAGGAGACTTTCTAGGCCTAAAAATCAATAAGAAGTGAGTGTTTACTTATCTACATAAAACCCCATGAACTACCAATAATACTCTGCTAGCATGAACATCCTCTTCCATTTCATTCTTTCTTCTCAATAATTCTTTTCTTGCTTGGGGACAAGCAAGCTTTAAGTTTGGTGTTGTGATGACAAGTCATCTTAGCCTAGTTTCACTAGCCTTTTTCTTTTGTTTTCGATTGATTTTATGCACTTTCTTAAGCCATAAGCAAGCCAATTGGGTAGATTTCCATGTTTCCTTTGATTCAATCAACCATGTATGAATTCATGCACTTTCATGAGATTTTATGCTATAATTGTCATATATTATGAAAGAAATACAATCTCATGATTTGGGGCATAGCTTTGATTGTTTTGATTGATTGATGATAGGTGGAAAGAGTTTTGAAAAAGGTTGAAGGAAGAAGGAATGGCTAGGAGCAAGAGAGAACAAAAAGTTTGAGCCAAAGTTTGCCTCAAACTTTAGCTCAAACTTTTAAAAGAGTTGAAAACATGCCAGAGGAAAAAACCTTGAGCCAAAGTTTGCCTCAAACTTTAGCTCAAACTTTTGGAAGAATTGAAAACACTCCAGAGGAAAAAAAAGCTTGAGCAAAAGTTTGCCTCAAACTTTAGCTCAAACTTTTGGGAGAAAAGCTTGAGCCAACGTTTGCCTCAAACTTTTTGGCAAACGTTGGCATCACAAAACCAAGACCCTGGAGGAGAAAAGCTTGCGCCAACGTTTTTCTCAAACTTTTTGGCAAACGTTGGCGCCACACTTGCACACCCTGGAGGAGAAAAGTTTGCGCCAACGTTTGCCTCAAGCTTTTTGGCAAACGTTGGCGCCACACATATACACAAGGGGGCCAACGTTTGAGCAAAAGTTTGACCTCAAATTTTAGCCCAAACGTTGGTAGCAGCAAGTGAAGCCATCTGGTATAAAAAGTTTGAGTAAAAGTTTGCCTCAAACTTTTACTCAAACTTTTTATGATTTCAACCCGGTTCACAATGGATCTTTCTCCAACTCCAAGAGCAATCAACCAAGGCCTTTATCAACCCAATTCCATCAAGAGCAAAGGCCCAATTCAAGGCTTGAAGACCATTTGAAGAAAGTGTATAAATAGCTTAGGATTTAAGTTTTTCAGGGAGCTTTTCCTTAGAGAATTTTTAGAACACTTCCAGAGAGCTCACCTTTACATTTTTGATTTGTTGCTTTAGAATTCTAGAGAATTTGGGAGGAGAATTGATCTCTCTTCTTCCTTGTTCTTGCTCAGCACTCTTTACTTTTCTTGTTTTGGATCTTGGGTGGAGAATTGAAGAAATTCTGTTTCAATCTCACCTTGGGATCTTGTTTAATTTTCAGCATTGAGTTTCCATTTCTGTTAATTGCTTCTTCTTCTACTTTCTCTACAATTTACATCTCTTCATTTCCTCTGCAATTGTTCTTGCTGGATCTAGTAAGGCAGTGAGATCTAGACTTGGCTATCTAGTCTCTTGAGTCCTGAGATCTACAGCTTTCAATTTCAATTTTCTTGTTTCGTTGCTACATCAAGCTTATTTTCATTTTCATTCAAGATCCGGTTTAATTGAGTCCATTGTTTACAATTCTGTTTGTTGAATTTTTCTTTTCCTTGTTTAATTTCTGCAAATCCAATTCCTAATTCCCTTTACAATTCAAGCCATTTACATTTCTTCCACTTTAAAATTCTGCAATTTACATTTTTTGCGTTCTAAGTTTCTGCCATTTAATTTCTTGTTCTTTAAGATTCAGCACTTTATTTTCTGTTCTATTTAATTTCATGCAATTTACCCATTCGCTTGACTAAATCAACCACTAAACTGAAATTGCTCAATCCTTCAATCCCTGTGGGATCGACCTCACTCACGTGAGTTATTATTACTTGATACGACCCGGTGCACTTGCCGGTGAGTTTTGGGTGTTTTGGAAAATTCAGTTTTCCGCAAAAACACCATCACTTACCACAGTGGGGTGCCTCCCACCAAGCACTTTTTTTTAACATCCTTAAGTTGGACGGTCAGTCGCTCAAGCTTCTCCTCCTCTAGGTGCATCCATTAGCAGGAACACCTCTAGCTCTTTTGGAAACTTGTAGCCATGGTACTTATTCACTCTATGTCCATTCACCTTGAAAGTTGCTTCACTTTTAGGATCAAACAATTCCACCACCCCATAGGGCTTTATCTCTTTCACCTTGAAAGGTCCTTCCCATCTAGAATGGAGCTTGCCAGGCATGAATCTAAGCCTCGAGTTGTAGAGGAGAACCTCATCACCTTCTTGAAAATCCTTCTTCCGAATGTGATGGTCATGAAATTCTTTACTCTTTTCCTTGTAGATCCGGGCATTCTCATATGCTTCGTTCCTCAAACACTCGAGCTCCTCTAGCTATAATTTCCTGGCCACACCCGCTTTGGTGAAATCCATGTTGCACTGCTTTACCGCCCAATAGGCTTTATGCTCAATCTCCACCGGAAGGTGGCATGCCTTACCATAGACGATCCGGAAGGGACTCATCCCCAACAGAGTCTTGTAGACCGTCCTATACGCCCAAAGTGCATCTCCTAACCGGAGGCTCCAATCCTTCCTTTGTGGATTGACCACTTTCTCCAAAATTCTCTTAATCTCCCGGTTGGACACTTCCGCTTGTCCGTTGGTTTGTGGGTGATAAGCAGTGGCAATCTTATGCAATACCCCATAGCGCTTGAGCAGTGCCTCTACTTTACTGTTACAAAAGTGGGATCCTTGGTCACTCACGATTGCTCGTGGCGACCCATAACGGCATACAATGTGATTTCTAATAAAAGAAATGACGGTATTAGCGTCATCAAGGCGGGTAGGTATTGCTTCTACCCACTTTGACACATAGTCAACTGCTAACAGAATATATAGATACCCACTTGAGTTGGAAAATGGTCCCATAAAGTCAATGCCTCATACATCAAATATCTCACAGAACAACATAGGTTGCTAAGGCATCTCATCCCTTTGGGACGTATTTCCCGACTTCTGGCATTGGTGGCACGACACATAGGACCAGTTAGCATCCCTGAATAAGGTTGGCCACCATAATCCACAATCCAACACCTTTTTAGCTGTCCGTTGTGGGCCAAAGTGGCCGCCACATTTGGATGAATGGCAAGCTTCAAGAATGGGTTGAATTTCAGATTCTGGGACGCACTTTCGAATTACTTGGTCCACTCCTCTCTTTCACAAGTGAGGGTCATCCCAAATGTAGTATTTGGAATCACTCTTCAACTTGTCTCTTTTGTGTTTAGAAAAGTTAGGAAGGAGGATTTTTGCAACCAAGTAGTTCGCCATTGGTGCAAACCAAGGAAAGCTATCCGACACAGCATGCAAACTATCCAATGGGAATGAGTCATCGATCGAAAATGGGTCAAATTTTAAATTCTCAAGGCGGTTTAAATGATCCGCAACCAAGTTTTGAGACCCACTCCGGTCCCTAATCTTAATGTCGAATTCTTGCAAAAGCAAGATCCAACGTATGAGTCTAGGTTTTGACTCATTCTTTGTCAATAAGTACTTCAAAGCTGCATGATCCGTGTATACGACTATCTTGGACCCTAGCAAATAAGATCTGAATTTATCTAAAGCATGAACAATAGCTAGGAGTTCCTTTTCTATAGTGGTTGATAAACCACTATTTTATGGTTTATCTTGTACTCAATTGAGTGATTTTTATCTACTCTTTACCCACTTATTCATACTATTTGCATGGTTTTACATTTGCCTTCCTAATTATGTGTTTTGATTGAAAACATGCTTCTTTGATCTTATATTTGCTTATTATTAATCCTCTCTTATTACCATTAGATGCCTTGATATGTGTGTTAAGTGTTTTCAGATATTATAAGGCAGGAATGGCTTGGAGGATGGAAAGGAAGCATGCAAAAGTGGAAGGAATACAAGAAGTTGGAGAAATTGCTAAGCTGTCCAGCCTGACCTCTTCGCACTCAAACGGCTATAACTTTAGCTACAGAGGTCCAAACGACGCGGTTCTAGTTGCGTTAGAAAGCTAACGTCCGGGGCTTTGATTTGATATATAATATGCTATAGTTCCCCTGACGCTAGGTGACGCGACCGCGTGATCCATGCGGCCGCGTCGCAGTGACGGAAATCAGCGTGTTTGAATTCTTCTCCAGCGATTTCCGGGCTGTTTTCGACCCAGTTCGCGGCACAGAAAACACAGATTAGAGGCTATAAAGTGGGGGATTGCATCCATTCATAGGGAGGCTCTCATATTTACAATTTTAGGAGTAGATGTAGTTTTTAGAGAGAGAGATTCTCTCCTCTCTCTTAGGATTAGGATTTAGGATTTCTCTTAGTTTTAGGAGTGACTCTCAATCCCAGGTTCTTTATTTTTATTTATTTTCTCAATTTAATTTATGAACTTTTCCATGTTATGATTTAAATATTTTATTTAATATAATTTGAGGTATTTCAGACTTATGATTGCTCTCTTTAATTTGTTAATGCTCTATGTTTATCCAAGTTATTTTCATTCAAGTAGATTCTCTTCCCTTTTGGCTTTGGTTAAGTAATTGGTGACTCTTGAGTTATCAAACTCATTGTTGATTGAGAATTGGAATTCTTCAAGAATTAATTCATCCACTTAACTTACCTTCATAGTTAGAGGTTAATAAAGTGGGAGAAAAATCCAATTCTCATTACAATTGATAAGGATAACTGGGATAGGACCTCCAGTCTTCATACCTTGCCAAAACCTTATTTTACAGTTATTTATTTATTTTACTTGTCATTTAAATATATCTGTGCCCATTGCCCAAACTCAACATCCCCCAAAAACACACCTTTTCATAATCAATAATAAGAATACCTCCCTTGAGAAGACGACCCGAGGTTTAAATACTCGGTTATCAATTTTAAAGGGGTTTGTTACTTGTGACAACCAAAACGTTTGTATGAAGGGATTTTTGTCAGTTTAGAGACTATATCTACAACGCGACTATTTTTATGACATTCTTTACTGGCAAAAAATCCTAACGTCAAAATGGCGCCGTTGCCGGGGAATTGCAAACGTGTGCCTTATTATTGGTTATTGTAAATATTTTTTGATTTTTGCTTGTTTATTTGTTTTTATTTTTGTTTTTATTTTTGCTTTTTTATAAATTAAGAGGTTATTGGTTTTTATTTAGTTATTACAAAATTTTTCAAAAATTTGTTCTTAGTGTTCATCTTGATCTTCGAGTTGTTCTTCGCGTTCATCTTGACCTTCAAGCTGTTCTTAGTTGTTTTCTTCGTTTTGATCTAAAAATTTGAAATTTGGTGTCACTTTATTGTTTTTCTCTTTCCTCATTAAATTCAAAAATATTTTTTATTAATTTTTTTTTCGAAAAAAAATTTCAGATTTTTATTTTTAAAATTTTTATCTTATCTTATCTTATTTCAAAAAAATCAAATTTCAAAAATCAAATTTAAAAATTTTCAAAATTTAAATTTAAAAATTTTCAAATTTCAAATTTCAAAAATTTAATTTTTAAATTTCAAAATTTAATTTTCAAATTCAAAATTTAAATAACCTTTTAATTTAAATTTGTTTTTATTTTTATTTTTAATTTTTATTTACTACTATGAACTCTCACCCCTTTGGCTATGAGTCTGGTTACAATAATGTTGCAGGAAGAAGAAATTACAATGAGAACAGGCATCAAGGTTGGAACAATCAAGGATGGGAGGAGCCACAAGGATTTGATCAATCCTCATGGCAACAACCACCTCCAATGGACTATCAACAACCACCACCATATGCCTATGAACCCTTTCCTCAACATAACTTTGGACCACCAAACTCACAAGCCCCTTTCCGCCATTCACCTCCATATGACCCTAACCCTCAACCACCATACCAACCACCTTATGAGCCATATGAACCATATGTAGAACCACCCCAATTCCAATCCAATCACTCCCAACCACCACCACTTTCTTTTGTATCATGTCCAAGTCCAGCAACCCGAGAAGCAAAGGTTCACCTAAGGGAAACAGTAATTAAATTTCAGGCAACCGTTCAACAACTGGAGCAAGCAGTAATTCAATGGGCTTCTAGGTGCTCAAATATACAAGGATCAGCCACAGCTCCATGTGGACAGTCTAGTGAAGAGCGTAGCATGAAGGAGATACCAGAAACCCCAGTGGACAAGACAGAGAATGAATTCGTACTAGAACAAGTAGAAGAAGCTGTCATTGTTCAAGAAGAAGAGTTGGTTGAAGATCTAGGAGATGCAGAACCTCCATGGGAAAGTCAAGACATAGAGCCTCCTTCCAAGACGGTTGAATTTGATGCTGAGGAGGGTGTACCACCTCCAAAGCATATCATAGTTGAAGACTTGGAAGAGGCTGATCAAGAGATGGAGATTCAAGAAGAAGAAGCACAACCTCCCATGCCCTTGGAAAGCAATGAAGAGGAGATTAAATTGGAAGAGAGCTGCCAAGAGGAAGAGGTTGAAATTGAAGAAGCTTGCAAAGAGGTGGTAATTATCAGAGAAGAGCACAAGGGAGTGGAACTTGCAATTTCATTAAAAATACCTCCCCCTAAGTTGCCATCATCCTTCACAACATTCAAGTGGGTAAAATTCATATCCCTTAGCTTTCTAATTCCACTTGAATATGGGCTACTGGAGACGGATGGTCAACTTAGAGCTCTTTGTGACATTAAGAGTAGGAGGAAGATGGCCAGTGGTAAGAATTGTCCTGCAAGGTTCATCATGGTTGGAAGCTTTAAGTTTAAACGCAAAGGTTGGTATAAAGCTCAATTGAATGGGTCTAGGAAGATGTTTGGTCACTGCAGTGAGAATTCAGATCACCTTTCACCCGGCTGGAAAAATGCAGATCGAGACAAAAACGGGTGTAAAAGTAAAGTTTGGGATCCTGGAATCGATTCTGGCATTTGTCACCACGGGAGCCTAAGAATCTGTTTGAAGCTTCTTAAGGGCTTTACATGCTTAGTTTGGGACCCCGGAGGACACTGGAATCACAAACATTGGTGGAGATTCCTGGATGAGTTCAAGCACAAGCCACCATAACAGGAAGCTCATCAAATGTCCAACTTAAGGACTTTAACTAAAAGTGCTAGGTGGGAGACAACCCACCATGGTATGATCGTTTCTTTTTAGTTTTTATTGAGTTTTATTTGTTTTTGAATTTTATTCTATTTTGTTATATTGAACCTGGAGTTTTGCATCACATTCATATTAACACTGCATTCTGCATCTTTTCAGATTTAAAAAAAAAAAAAGCGAGCACGCGACGCGATCGCATCAGCGACGCGTCCGCGTCGCAAGGAGATGGGAGACAATATTAATATGAACATAGAGTTTCGCAGGAGCAGTGCTGGAGGCGTGCCAATGGCACAAATCACCCCACACGACCGCGTCGCTGACGCGACCGCGTCACCCACGCGGCCGCGTGACCTGAAATCGGCGTAAAAAGGGTGTATGGCAGAGAGTTATGCTGGAATTGGGCTGGACCCATGCTAGTAGCACAAGCCCTGCCACGCGAACGCGTCACCCACGCGTCCGCGTCATATTGGAAATAAGGCCACCCGCGCGATCGCGTCGACCACGCGACCGCGTCACCCTGGATTTTGGCAATACTGAGTTTTGAACAAAGAGTTGTGCGACCGGGAGGCTGCACTCGCGCCACTAGCACAAATCAGGTCACGCGATCGCGTGCCCCACGCATCCGCGTCACCCAACCTTATCGCGCACCACGCGACCGCGTCGCCCACACGACCGCGTCACCAGCATCGCACAACCTATCCAGATTAGTGCCAATTTTCTTATCTTTTCTTTTCTAATCCTAATTTTTTCCTTCTCTCTCCTTTCTCACTTTCTTTTTCTTCTTCTCATCCTTTTTCCCTCTCATTTTATTTTACTTCATTTATTTGCATTTTTCATTCATTGCATTATTCTCATTGGTGTTGGAGTTTTATTTGGATAAGTGCCTTATTTTATTTAAGCACGTGGCTACTCGGAGAAGAGATTTGACAATTGACATTTACTTATGGCTCTCATATACATTTGGATTACACTATTTTCATCCCTATTTTAACTTGCACACCGAATGTATTTGGGATTATCATTCACAATTGTCATCATTACACATGCTCTTTAATTTGGCACATTTATTACTTGATGCTTGAGCTATGCTTCTCAAGCCTATTATTTGCATGTTTTTACCCTCTTGCATCTAATTATTTTGAATTGCCCTTTTTAATCTTTATTGTTGTCTTCCCTACATGTTGTAGCTACCATGTAGATGGACTATCATCTTTCCTTTGGCATTCCTTATCACTTGGAATTTCCTCCCTTCCGGTCTTAGTTTTCTATATTTCACACTCTTCCTTTTTCTTCTTCCTTAGGCATGGGTACCAAGAAAGGAAAAGAGAAGGCCACTGACAAGACACCAGCAAGGAAAGGAACCAAGAGATCTCCAATTAAGGCGCCTCCATCTACAAGCGTCAGTTGGAGCAACCCGTCCACCTGCACATCTCAGCATACACCGAGGACGGTGCAATCTTTAAGTGTGGGGAAGTCGATACCGATCTCCATGGATTAGTTATTTCCTGACTCAACACCAAAATTTTTATTTTATTTGTTTGTTCATTGTTGCGTTTGCATGTTTGATTGCATATTTGTTTGATTTTTTGCATATTTTACCACCTGGTTGAAGTAATATTTTCTTTTTCAAGAAACCTTTTAGAGCATTTCACTAATTTGAATAAAATTTTTTGTTACACTTGTTTGAAGAAATATTATATTGGAACATGGGTTAGAGCTCGAACACACAAAACCTGTGAGATTTTGAGCCTATTTAAATTGGTTGCATTTTATCAACCAATATTTTATTTTTTTTGTGTGTTTTTCTCTCTAAAAATTGTGATCTTTGTCTTGCTTAATTCTATATTTCCATGGTTTGATGTATGCATGCACTTATATGATTGAAGCCTTTGTTTCACTGAGCTTACATACCCATATGGCCTTAACCCTTCATTATCCCTTGCAAACCAATTTGAGCCTATTTTTTACCCCTTTGTTCTTTATTTTTAGCACATCATTTAACTCTAAGTGAAAAACAATAATGTCCTTAATTTGAATCCTTGGTTAGCTTAGACTAGTGAGAGTGCTTATAATTTAAGTGTGGGAAAATTGAGATTGAAAACATTTGGTTTGAGAATTGAGTATGTTAGAATTTTCTGAAAATGTGAAAGAAATGTTTAGGACATGTTCATACATTCAATAATGTAATCATATGCATTGAAAGAAATAAAAAAAATATAATATAAAAAAAAAAGAAAAAGAGAAAAAGAAGAGAAAAAGAGCAATTAAGTAAAACGGGACAAAATGCCCCAAAGTAAGTGGTGAAAGCAATGCATATGAGTTGTACTTGAAATTAGAATGCATGAATATGTGGAAAACATGGTTAATGGATGGTTAGATGTTGTATTATGATTACATGGATTGTCTAAAGTTAGGTGGGAAAAGTTTAAGTTAATTAAGGATTCAGATTTTAGTCCACTTGACCAAATACAATCCTACCTTGACCCAAACCCCATTACAACCTTTAAAAGACCTCTTGATTTGTGTATTTGTGCATTAAATTTTTGTTGATTGTTAGATGAGGAGAAAGCCTTAGAAAGCAAGGTTAGTAGAAGAATTGAGAGAATCGAACCTTAAACACCTGAGTGATTAGAGTGTATACACTACTAGTAAGGGTTCGATGCTCAAATCCTTGTTCCCTGCTTTCATAAGCTATTTTCTTCTTGCAAGTCTATTTGTGCTTCATTTTTATGATTTGAATTAGTGAAATCCAGTTTATATTTGATCTTGAAAGATTTGTTTATTTTTAACCAAGTAGGTAGAAACATCTTAGCATGTAGTTACATTCATAGGTTGCACTGCATACTCTCTATCATTCCTCTTCATCTTTATAGTTTCTCTTGAGCTTAGCATGAGGACATGCTAATGTTTAAGTGTGGGGAGGTTGATAAACCACTATTTTATGGTTTATCTTGTACTCAATTGAGTGGTTTTTATCTACTCTTTACCCACTTATTCATACTATTTGCATGGTTTTACATTTGCCTTCCTAATTATGTGTTTTGATTGAAAACATGCTTCTTTGATCTTATATTTGCTTATTATTAATCCTCTCTTATTACCATTAGATGCCTTGATATGTGTGTTAAGTGTTTTCAGATATTATAAGGCAGGAATGGCTTGGAGGATGGAAAGGAAGCATGCAAAAGTGGAAGGAATACAAGAAGTTGGAGAAATTGCTAAGCTGTCCAGCCTGACCTCTTCGCACTCAAACGGCTATAACTTTAGCTACAGAGGTCCAAACGACGCGGTTCTAGTTGCGTTGGAAAGCTAACGTCCGGGGCTTTGATTTGATATATAATATGCTATAGTTCCCTTGACGCTAGGTGACGCGACCGCGTGATCCATGCGGCCGCGTCGCAGTGACGGAAATCAGCGTGTTTGAATTCTTTTCCAGCGATTTCCGGGCTGTTTTCGACCCAGTTCGCGGCCCAGAAAACACAGATTAGAGGCTATAAAGTGAGGGATTGCATCCATTCATAGGGAGGCTCTCATATTTACAATTTTAGGAGTAGATGTAATTTTTAGAGAGAGAGGTTCTCTCCTCTCTCTTGGGATTAGGATTTAGGATTTCTCTTAGTTTTAGGAGTGACTCTCAATCCCAGGTTCTTTATTTTTATTTATTTTCTCAATTTAATTTATGAACTTTCCATGTTATGATTTAAATATTTTATTTAATATAATTTGAGGTATTTCAGACTTATGATTGCTCTCTTTAATTTGTTAATGCTCTGTGTTTATCCAAGTTATTTTCATTCAAGTAGATTCTCTTCCCTTTTGGCTTTGGTTAAGTAATTGGTGATTCTTGAGTTATCAAACTCATTGTTGATTGAGAATTGGAATTCTTCAAGAATTAATTCATCCACTTAACTTACCTTCATAGTTAGAGGTTAATAAAGTGGGAGAAAAATCTAATTCTCATTACAATTGATAAGGATAATTGGGATAGGACCTCCAGTCTTCATACCTTGCCAAAAGCTTATTTTACAATTATTTATTTATTTTACTTGTCATTTAAATATATCTGTGCCCATTGCCCAAACTCAACATCCCCCAAAAACACACTTTTTCATAATCAATAATAAGAACACCTCCCTGCAATTCCTTGAGAAGACGACCCGAGGTTTAAATACTCGGTTATCAATTTTAAAGGGGTTTGTTACTTGTGACAACCAAAACGTTTGTACGAAGGGATTTTTGTCGGTTTAGAGACTATATGTACAACGCGACTGTTTTTATGACATTCTTTACTGGCAAAAAATCCTAACGTCAGTGGTATAGTTGGATTGTGCTGCATCCAATGTTTTAAAAGAGTAAGCAATGACATAAGAAAATTTACCATCGCGCTGTGCAAGCGCAGCACCTACAGCATGGTTTGACGCATCGCACATTATCTCGAATGGTAGCGTCCAGGTGGGGCCTCGCACAATCGATGCTGTGGTAACAACTCTCCTTAGCTCTTCAAATGCACTCACACATGCACTGTCAAACTCAAAGTCCACATCTTTTTGGAGTAGGTGATGAGCGAATAATTTATACCCTTTTTGGCATTATTTTTAGATAGTTTTTAGTATGTTTTAGTTACTTTTTATTATATTTTTATTAGTTTTTATTTAAAAATCACATCTCTAGACTTTACTATGGGTTTGTGTGTTTTTCTGTAATTTCAGGTATTTTCTGGCTGAAATTGAGGGACGAGCAAAAATCTGATTCAGTGGCTGAGAAAGGACTGCAGATGCTGTTGGATTCTGACCATCCTACACTCGAAGTGAATTTTCTGGAGCTATAGAAGCCCAATTGGTGCGTTCTTAATTGCGTTGGAAAGTAGACATCTTGGACTTTCCAAAAATATGTAATAGTCCATACTTTTCTCGAGATTTGATGGCCCAAACTAGCGTTCAAAGCCAGCCAAAAACTTTCTGGCATAAAACGCCAGAACTGGCATAATTCTTGGCGTTAAACGCCCATTTTGGCACCCAGGGTAGCGTTTAACTCCAACTTGAGGCATATGCATGTGAAAGCTTGAAAGCTCAATCTAAACACTCACCAAGTGGGTCCCAGAAGTGGATTTCTGCACTATCTGCACTTAGTTACCCATTTTCTGTAAACCTAAGTTACTAGTCTAGTATAAAAACTACTTTTAGAGATTCATTTTGTACCTTATGACATTTTACACTTCATATTATATCTTCTACGGCATGAGTCTCTAAACCCCATAGGTGGGGGTGAGGAGCTCTGCTGTGTTTCAATGGATTAATGCAATTACTACTGTTTTCTATTCAATCACGCTTGATTCTATTCTAAGATACTCATTCGTACTTTAATATAGAGAGTGTGATGATCCGTGACACTCATCATTATTCTCAATTCTATGAATGCGTGCCTGACAACCACTTCTGTTCTATCTGAGCTCAACGTAGTCATTGGGCGACAGCTTGAGTGCGTATCTCTTGGATATCTAATACACGGACCGAGTCCATGAGATTAGTATCTTCGTGGTATAGGCTAGAATCATTGGCAGCATTCCTAGGATCCGGAAAGTCTAAACCTTGTCTGTGGTATTCCGAGTAGGATCTGGGAAGGGATGACTGTGACGAGCTTCAAACTTGCGAATGCTGGGCGCAGTGACAGTGTGCAAAAGGACAAGGGTTATATTCCGACGCTAGCAGGAACCGACAGATGATTAGCCGTGCGGTAGCTGTACTTGGTATTTTTCATCCGAGAGGATCATACAGCTTGCCATTGAAGGAAGCTATGCGTGTTTGGAGAAGAAGACAGTAGGAAAGCAGAGATTCAGACGACAGAGCATCTCCGGAACCTCAACATGTTCCTCATTACTGAATCACAAGTACCATCTATTTTATGTTATTTACTTTTCATAAACAAAATCAATTTAATCATTAATCTCCTGACTAAGATTTACAAGATAACCATAGCTTGATTCAAGCCGACAATCTCCGTGGGATTGACCCTTACTCACATAAGGTATTACTTGGACGACCCAGTGCACTTGCTGGTTAGTTGTGCAGAGTTGTGAAAAGTGTGATCACAATTTTGTGCACCAAGTTTTTGGCGCCATTGCTGGGGATTGTTCGAGTTTGGACAACTGACGGTTTATTTTGTTGCTTAGATTAAAAAAAATTTATCTTTCTGGTTTAGAGTCACTAAAATTGAGTCTTCTATTATTGTTTTTGGTTAAAATTTTAAAATTCATATTTTATTTTTTTAAATTATTTTCGAAAATTTTTAAAACCAATAAACTCATAATTTAGTCTTTTGTTTGAGTTTATTTTCATGTTTTAAGTTTTGTGTCAGTTGCATGATTTTATTTTTCTTTCAATTTTTCAAATTATATGTTCTTAGTTCTTTCTTAATCTTCAAGTTGTTCTTGTTTATTTTCCCTGTTTGATCTTTATTTTTTCATGTTTTGTGTCTTTTCTTGTTTTTCTTGTGCAATTTCGAATTATTAGTGTCCAAAGTATAAAAATTCTTTAAGTTTGGTGTCCTTTGTGTTTCTATTTTCTTAAAAATTTCCAAAATTTGTTCTTGGTATTCGTCTTGATCTTCAAAGTGTTTTTGGTGTTCATCTTGACATTCAAACTTTTCTTGTTTGCTTTCTTTGTTTTGATCTAAAAATTCTAAGTTTGGTGTCATTTTATTATTTTTCTCTTTCCTCATTAAATTCAAAAATTCAATAATATATCTTTTCCTTTATTTTCTCATTATTTTCGAACTCCTTAGGTTAACTTAGTCAAAATTTTTAAAATTTGGTAGTTTCTTGTTAGGAAAGTTAAAATTTCAATTTTAAAAATTTATCTTCTTAATTCCTTTTCAAAAAAATTCTTTTTCAAATTTCTTTCATTATTTTTCGAAAATCTCTTATAAAATTTTTCAAAATATTTTTCTTATTCATAGTTTTCGAATTACTTGTACTATTTTATTATTTTTATTGAAAAATTTTAAGTTTGGTGTTTCCTTGTTGAGAAAGTTTCAATCTTCAAATTTTAAAATCATATCTTTTTCAAATTTTTTCTTTCACTTATTTATTTTTACAAGCATCTTTAATTTTAAGACATATCTTTTTCAAAACTCCCTAACCACTTTCTCTCTCTTCATTTTTTTCGAAAATCATATCCAAATTTTTTCAAATCTTTTTAATTAATTAATCATTTTGGTATTCTAATTTTTTTATTTTATTTTTTTTAGTTTTTGAAAATTATATTCTATTTTCCAATTATTTTATTTTATTTTATCTTATTTCCTTTTTAATTCAGTTTATCCTTAATTAAATAAAATAAAAACAAAAATATATTTTATTTGCAATTCACATCATCTCCCTTTCTCCATCATGAGCCTAAGTGGAAATGAACAGTCCAGAAGGACTCTGGAGTCATTTGCTAACCCCACTACTGCTGCATATGGGAGTAGTATCTGTATACCACCCATAAGAGCCAGTAATTTTGAGCTAAACCCTCATCTCATTATCATGGTGCAGCAAAATTGCTAGTATTCCGGTTTTCCACAGGAAGAACCCACTGAGTTTCTGGCACAGTTCTTACAAATTGCTGACACATTACGTGATAAGGAAGTAGATCAGGATGTCTACAGATTATTACTGTTTCTATTTGCTGTAAAAGATCAAGCTAAGAGGTGGTTAAATAACCAACCCACAGCAAGCATAAGAACATGGAAACAGTTATCAGACAAATTCCTGAATCAATATTTTCCTCCAAAAAGGATGACTGATAAACCCATATTTTATGATATATTTTGTGCCTAATTTAAGTGATTTATTCAATCCTTCACTCACTTATTCATATAAATTGTATGGTTTTACTTTCCCTTCCTTATTATGTGATGAATGTGAAAAACATGTTTTCTATGCTTTAAAAGTAATTATTTTAATTACCCTTTATTTCCATTCGATGCCATAATTCGTGTGTTGGGTAGTTTCAGATCTTCTAAGGCAGGAATGACTTAAAGGATGGAAAGAAAACATACAAAAATGGAAAGAAAGCACAAAATGGATTTTTTGAAGAAACTGGCAGTGACGCGGTCGCATGGACGACACGGCCGCATGCCAGCACGAAATGGTAGTGACGCGACCGCATGATTGACGCGGACGCATGACTGAAGCGACCGCGTGGCAAGGAAAACTCCAATTGACGCGACCGCGTGACCCATGCGGACGCATGACAGAGGCCACGTACCAGAAATTACAGAAAACACTCCCAGCGATTTCTGAAGCCCTTTTTGGCCCAAATCCAAGTCCAGAAGGCACAGATAAGAGGTTATGAAGTGAGGGAATGCATCGATTCGGAGGAGAGTCTCTAATTAGTTACTTTTCATGATTTAGAAGTAGTTTTGAGGGAGAGGTTCTCTCCTCTCTCTTTTAGGATTTAGATTTAGGATTTTATTCGCTTTCAGGATTATCTCTTTTTATCAGGTTCAATATTCCCTTTTTATTTATCTTCTCAATTTAGTTTATGAATTCTTCTATGTTACAGATTACTCTTTGAATTAATGTTATTTGAGGTATTTCAGTTTATGATTGCTTTCTTTTATTTATGTTACTGCTGCTTCCAATCTGAAGACATTTTTATTCCAGTAGATTTACTTTTCCCTTTTTGGTCTTGGTTAAGAAATCAGTAACTCAGGAGTTATCAAACTCAAACATGATTGATAATTGTTATCTTTGCTAATTGAATTGAACTTCAATAATCCCAATCTTTTCTTAGGGACTAACTAGGATTTGAAGATCAAACTGATTAGTCACTTGACCTTTCTTTACTTTAAGTAAAGAATAACTGAGTGGAATTAAGATTCAATCTTCATCATCATTGATAAGGATAACTAGGATAAGACTTCTAATTTCTCATACCTTGCCAAAAGTTTATTTTACAGTTATTTATTTACTTTACAGTCTTTTACTTATTTCAATTGTAATTTAAATTACTTGTTTCTCATCTTAAAAACCTCAATTTACAATCTTCATAACCAATAATAATAACATACTTCCCTGCAGTTCCTTCAGAAGATGACCCGAGGTTTAAATACTTTGGTTATCAATTTTTAAGGGGTTTGTTACTTGTGACAACCAAAACATTTGTACGAAGGGATTTCTGTTGGTTTAGAAACTATATCTATAACGCGACTATTTTTACAAAATTCTTTACTAGCAAAAATCCTAACGTCAATGACACAGCTAAGGCTGGACATCCAAGGCTTTAAACAAGAGGATAATGAATCTCTATATAATGCCTGGGAGAGGTACAGAGGGATGCTAAGGAAATGCCCCTCTAAAATATTTTCAGAATGGGTGCAGTTAGACATCTTCTACTATGGGCTTATAGAAAAGGCCCAGATATCTTTAGACCACTCAGCTGGTAGATCTATACATATGAGAAAGACAATTGAAGAGGCTCAAGAGCTCATTGATACAGTTGCTAGAAATCAGCACCTGTACTTAAGTAGTGAATCCTCCATGAAAGAAGAGGCTGAGGCAATATCCACTGAACTTAGTCCTCCAGAACAAATTGTTGAACTCAATCAGCAACTATTTTCTATAACAAAACAGTTAGCAGAATTTAAAGAGATGCGGCAAGAAACCAAAGATGCTAACCAGAATATGGAAAAATAATTAAATCAGACAAGACAGAAGCTATCTAAATAGATAACAGAAGAATGCCAAGCTGTTCATTTAAGGAGTGGGAAGACATTGAATACTTCAACTCAAGGCAGAAGAAAGCCAAGAAAGGAACAACTGACAGAGGATGACCAACCCACTACCCAAAATCCCTCTAAGGACAGTGAGAGCCCAGAGAGGAATGATTCTGGCGTTCAAATGCCAGAAAAGGGTGAAAAAGTGGCGTTAAACGCCCAATGGGTAGCCAAATCTGGCGTTCAAACGCCGGAAAACGGTGGCAATCTGGCGTTAAATGCCCATGCAGCACCCACTTCTGGCGTTCAAACGCCAGTAAGGGGTCAGACACCTACAAGTGCTGATAACAACCCCCTTAAGCAGGCTTCTCCAACCCCTCCTGTAGGAAATAAGCCTGCAGTAACTAAGGTTGAAGAATATAAAGCCAAGATGCCTTATTCTCAGAAACTCCGTCAAGCGGAATAGGATAAACAATTTGCCGCTTTGCAGACTATCTCAGGACTCTTGAAATAAAGATTCCGTTTGCAGAGGCACTTGAGCAAATACCCTCTTATGCTAAGTTCATGAAAGAGATCTTAAGTCATAAGAAGGATTGGAGAGAAACTGAAAAAGTTTCCTCACTAAAGAATGCAGTGTAGTCATTCTGAAAAGCTTACCAGAGAAGCTTAAAGATCCCGAAAGCTTTATGATACCATGCACATTAGAGGGTGCTTGTATGAAGACAGCTCTATGTGATATTGGGGCAAGTATCAACTTAATACCTGCATCCACTATCAAAAAGCTTGGTTTGACTGATGAAGTTAAACCAACCCGGATATGCCTCTAACTTGCTGATGGCTCCATTAAGATTCCATCAGGTGTAATTGAGGACATGATTATCAAGGTTGGGCCATTTACCTTTCACACTGACTTTATAGTACTGGAAATGGAGGAGCATAAGAGTGCAACTCTGATTCTAGGAAGACCTTTCCTAGCAACTGGATGAACCCTCATTGATGTCCAAAAAGGGGAGATAACCCTAAGAGTCAATGAGGATGAATTCAAGTTGAATGCTGTCAAAGCTATGCAGCATCCAGACACATCAAAAAACTGCATGAGCGTTGATATTATTGACTCCTTGGTGGAAGAGGTCAATATGACTGAGAGTCTCGAATCAGAGCTAGAGAATATTTTTCAAAATGTTCAGCCTGATCTGGAGGAACCAGAGAAAATAGAAGAACCTCTGAAAACTCCTCAGGAAGAGGAGACGCCTCCTAAACCCGAGCTCAAACCACTGTCACCATCCCTGAAATATGCATTTCTGAGAGAAAATGATACTTTTCCTGTGATCATCAGCTCTACTTTTAAACCACAATAAGAGAAAGCATTAATTTAGGTGCTAAGGACACACAAGACAGCTCTTGGGTGGTCCATAAGTGATCTTAAGGGCATTAGCCCAGCCAGATGCATGCACAAGATCCTATTGGAGGATGATGCTAAGCCAGTGGTTCAACCACAGAGGCGGCTGAATCCAGCCATGAAGGAGGTGGTGCCGAAAGAGGTCACTAAGCTACTAGAGGCTGGCTGATAGCCCCTGGGTGAGCCCTGTCCAAGTTTTCCCCAAGAAGGAAGGCATGACAGTGGTTCATAATGAAAAAAATGAACTGATTCTTACAAGAACAGTTACCGGGTGGTGTATGTGTATTGTCTGCAGAAGACTCAATACAGCCACCAGAAAGGATCATTTTTCTTTACCATTCATAGACCAGATGCTAGAGAGACTAGCAGGTCATGAATACTACTGCTTTTTGGATGGCTATTCAGGTTACAACCAAATTGCAGTAGATCCTCAGGACCAAGAGAAAACAGCATTCACATGTCCTTCTGGAGTATTTGCCTACAAAAGGATACCATTTGGTCTGTGCAATGCACCTGCAACCTTTTAGAGGTACATGATCTCTATCTTCTCTAATATGGTAGAGAAATTTCTGAAAGTCTTCATGGATGACTTCTCAGTATTTGGAGACTCATTCAGCTCCTGTCTTGACCATCTAGCACTTGTTCTGAGAAGGTGCCAAGAGACTAACCTGGTTTTAAACTGGAAAAAATGTCACTTCATGGTGACTGAAGGAATTGTCCTTGGGCACAAAATTTCAAATAAGGGAATAGAGGTGGATCAAGCTAAGGTAGAGGTAATTGAAAAATTACCACCACCTACCAATGTTAAGGAAATCAGAAGCTTTCTGAGGCATGCAGGATTCTATAGGAGGTTTATAAAGAATTTTTCAAAAATTACAAAACCTCTGAGCAATCTGCTAGCTGCTGACACGCCATTTATCTTTGACACAGAGTGTCTGCAGGCATTTGAGACTCTGAAAGCTAAGCTGGTCATAGCACCAGTCATTTCTGCACCAGAGGCATGACAAGCTTCTGCATGTCATTTATTATGCTAGCCGTGTTTTAAATGACGCGCAGAAGAATTACACAACCACAGAAAAGGAGTTGCTTGCAGTAGTTTATGCCATTGACAAGTTCAGGTCTTATTTAGTAGGATCAAAAGTGATTGTGTACACTAACCATGCTGCTCTAAAATATCTCCTCACAAAGCAGGATTCAAAACCCAGACTCATAAGATAGGTGTTGCTTCTGCAAGAGTTTGATATAGAGATAAGAGACAGAAAAGGGACAGAGAACCAAGTAGCAGATCACCTGTCCCGGATAGAACCAGTAACAGGAGCATCCCTCCCTCCTACTGAGATCTCTAAAACCTTTCCGGATGATCAACTCTTTGCCATTCAGGAAGTACCGTGGTTTGCAGACATTGCAAACTATAAAGCTATGAGATTCATACCTAAGGAGTACAGTAAGCAGCAAATGAAAAAATTGGTTACTGATGAAAAGTACTACTTATGGGATGAACCATATCTCTTTAAGAGCTTTGCAGACGGAATGATCCATAGATGCATGCCTAGAGAAGAGACACAGAAAATCCTATGGTATTGCCATGGATCACAATATGGAGGACATTTTGGAGGTGAGCGAACAACCACAAAGGTTCTCCAATGTGGCTTCTACTGGCCTACTCTCTATAAAGACTCCCGAGAGTTTGTACGTAATTGTGATAGTTGCCAGAGAGCTGGTAATCTGCATCACGGTTATGCCATGCCTCAGTAAGGGATCTTAGAGATTGAGTTGTTTGATGTATAGGGTATTGACTTCATGGGGCCTTTTCCACCATCATACTCAAACACTTATATTCTGGTGGCAGTAGACTATGTATCTAAATGGGTAGAGGCAATTGCAACACCCACTACTGATACTAAAATAGTGATGAAGTTCCTCCAGAAGCATATCTTCAGCAGGTTCGGTGTCCCTAGGATACTAATCCGTGATGAAGGCACTCATTTCTGCAATAAATAGCTTGACTCTGCTCTGGTCCGATATGGAATTAACCATAAAGTGGCCACTCCATATCATCCACAGACAAATGGGCAGGCTGAAGTCTCAAATAGAGAACTAAAACGAATCCTGGAACGGACTGTAAGTACCCGTAGAAGGGATTGGGCAAGAAGTCTGGATGATGCTCTGTGGGCATACAGAATAGTATTCAAGACCCCTATAGGATCCTCTCCATACCAGCTTGTGTATGGAAAAGCATGTCATCTACCAGTGGAACTGGAACACAAGGCCTACTAGGCAACCAGGTTCCTAAACCTTGATGCTAAGGTAGCTAGAGAGAAGAGATTAGTCCAGTTGAATGAGCTGGAGGAGTTCAGACTCAATGCTTTCAAAAATGCTAAAATTTATAAAGAGAAATCAAAAAGATGGCATGACAAAAGATTGTCATCTCGAGTCTTTGAGCCAGGACAGAAAGTCCTACTATTTAACTCTAGGCTCAGATTGTTCCCGGGAAAATTGAAATCCCGGTGGAGGGGACCATATGTGATTACAAGCGTGTCACCATATGGATATGTAGAGCTTTAAGATGTTGATTCTGACAAAAAATTCATTGTTAATGGATAGAGAATCAAACATTATCTTGAAGGAAATGTTGAGCAAGAATGCTCAAAACTGAGACTAAATTAACAGCTCAGTAAAAGTCTAGCTAAAGACAGTAAAGAAGCGCTTGCTGGGAGGCAAGCCAGCCATTACAAAAAAATTAGATGTTTATAACAATTATATAAGTCCATTTAATTTTATTATTCATGTTTGTTAATGCTTTTTCAATAAACAAGTCAAGGAAATAAAGGTTCAGAACATAAAGCAGAGGAATCACAGAGAAAAAGAGCTCATTGGCGTTAAAACGCCAGTAAAGAGGCAATTTGGGCGTTAAACGCCAGAATGGCTACCATTCTGGTCGTTTAACGCCAATAAAGATATCATTATGGGTGTTAAATGCCAGAATGGGCAGCATTCTGGGCGTTTAACGCCAGAATTGGCAGCATTCTGGGCGTTCAGAAAAACGCCCAGTAAAGAAGGACTGCATTTGTTTCCAATTGAATTTTTTCAAATTTTCATGTTTTAAATCGAAATTTTCTGCATCCAAACATTACAAACATTCATTTTTTAATTTCCATTCACAAAAATTTATAATCTTATAAATTCTTCTTGATTCTTTTTTCAACTCTTTTCAATTCCTTTTTAAAAACTCATTCATATTTCCAATTTCTTTTCAAATCTTTTTAACTCATTCATGTCATCTTTTATTTCTTAGATGTATAAACAAAAATTCAGATCCAACTTCCTCATATCTTTTTCATATCTCTTAAATTTTGAAAACAATCTTCTCTTTTTTTTTTCCATATCATGTTTATCTTTTATCAATTATATCTTTCAAATCATATCTTTTTCTAAAAATTTCGAACCCCTACCCTCCCTTCTCTCTATTTATAAATTCGGCGATCCTCTTTACTCTATCATTCAAATCCTTCTCTCCCTCTATTCGTCTTCTTTCTATTTATTTTGCTTGAGGGCAAGTAAATCTCTAAGTTTGGTGTGATTTCTGTGATCTCTGAGATAAAACAAACCAATCTCATGGCACCCAAAGGAAGACAAACCGCTTCAAGAGAGAAGAAAGAAAGTAATTCAAAACCACGATGGATGCATGAGAACTTCTGCAGCAAAGAACATGCAGACCATTATTTCAAGATTGTGAGCAGAAGATCAGTGATCCCAGAAGTTAGGTTCAATCTGAAAGAAGATGAATACCCGGAGATCCAAGAGCAAATTCAAAACAGGGGCTGGGAAGTCCTGGCTAATCCTGAGATACATGTTGGAAGAAACATGGTCCAAGAATTTTATGCAAATCTGTGGATGACAGAAAAGCAAAGATTAGAAGGAACTGCTTTCTACTCCTTTCGGACTATGGTCAGAGGGAAGGTTATTTACTTCCACTTTGACAAAGTGAGAGAGGTTCTTAAACTTCCTCAACTACAAGATGATCCAGAGTACTTTAATAGGAGAATGGCCAAGGACAAAAGGCTAGATCAAGTTCTAGAGGATATATGCCTCCCTGGAACCAAGTAGATTACTAATTCAAAAGGTGTCCCAAACCAACTAAAGAGAGGTGATCTCAAACCAGTTGCTAGAGGTTGGTTGGATTTTATTGGGCGTTCTATACTCCCAACCAGCAACCGATCTGAAGTCACTGTCAAGAGAGCAGTGATGATTTACTGTATTATACTGGGGAAGGAGGTAGAGATTCATCAGCTGATCCCTATTGAAATTTACATGTTTGCAAACAAGGAATCCACTGAGGCCAAATTGGCCTACCCAAGCTTGATTAGTCTGTTATGCAAAGATACGGGGGTACAGATGGGTGTGGATGAATACATTGCAGTTGAACGCTCAATCACCAAAAAAGTGATGGATGGACCTCAAATTCAGGATAACCTCATCAAGAGGGGGGCGCATGAGCTCCTCCCAGAAATTCCTCAATTTGATTATTGGGCCCGCTTAGAAGCATCTATCACCAAGCTGCAAGAAGCTATGAATCAACTCAAAGAAGAGCAGCAGAATCAAAATAGCATGCTCTGCAAAATGCTCATAGAACAAGAGAAACAAGGGCATGAAATACAGGAGCTAAAGCGTCAGAAGCTGTCCCTTGAAGAGTTAGACGTCCCACAGATTGAAGGAGCACCTACCCCTCAAAATCAAGGTTGTTGAGTCCTAACTCTGTGATAACTTTTATTATTAGAAACTTATTTTAAGAGTTACATAAGCATTAGTATTAGAGTCATTTATTTTTATGTCTTTAATTTCCTTCCTTTTATTATTATTTGTCTGCTTTTATGTTTATTTTATGTCTTATTTTTATTCCATGATCAATAAAGTTTAGAGTCCATGTCTTAAAGTTATGAATGATTCCATAAATCCCTCACCTTTCTTAAATAAAAAATGTTTTTATTTGCAAAAGAACAAGAAGTGCATAGCTTCGAAATTTATCTTGAAATTAGTCTAATTATTTTGATGTGGTGGCAATACTTTTTGTTTTCTGAATGAATGCTTGAACAGTGCATATTTTTGAATTTATTGTTTATGAATGTTAAAAATTGTTGGCTCTTGAAAGAATAATGAAAAAAAGAGAAATGTTATTGATAATCTGAAAAATTACAAAAATTTATTCTTGAAGCAAGAAAAAGCAGTGAAAAACAAAGCTTGCAAAAAAAAAGAGAAGGAAAAAGAAAAAGCAAGCAAAAAAAGCCAATAACCCTTTAAACCAAAAGGCAAAGGTAAAAAGGATCCAAGGCTTTGAGCATTAATGGATAGGAGGGCCCAAAGGAATAAAATCCTGGCCTAAGTGGCTAAATCAAGCTGTCCCTAACCATGTGCTTGTGGCATGAAGGTCCAAGTGAAAAGCTTGAGACTGAGTGGTTAAAGTCATGGTCTAAAGCAAAAGAGTGTAATTAAGAGCTCTGGGTACCTCTAACTGGGGACTCTAGCAAAGCTGAGTCACAATCTAAAGAGGTTCACCCAGTCATGTGTCTGTGGCATTTATGTATCCGGTGGTAATACTGGAAAACAAAATGCTTAGGGTCACGGCCAAGACTCATAAAGTAGTTGTGTTCAAGAATCAACATACTAAACTAGGAGAATCAATACCCTTTTTGGCATTGTTTTTAGTATGTTTTTAGTATGTTTTAATTACTTTTTATTATATTTTTATTAGTTTTTATTTAAAAATTACATCTCTGGACTTTACTATAAGTTTGTGTGTTTTTTTGTAATTTCAGGTATTTTCTGGCTGAAATTGAGGAACCTGAGCAAAAATCTGATTCAGAGGCTGAGAAAGGACTGCAGATGCTGTTGGATTCTGACCCTCCTGCAGTCGAAGTGGATTTTCTAGAGCTACAAAAGCCCAATTGGTGCGCTCTCAATTGCGTTGGAAATTAGACATCTTGGGCTTTCCAGAAATATATAATAGTCCATACTTTGTCCGAGATTTGATGGCCCAAACTGGCGTTCAAAACCAGCCAAAAACTTTCTGGCATAAAACGCCAGAACTGGCATAATTCTTGGCGTTAAACACCCATTTTAGCACCCAGGGTGGCGTTTAACTCCAACTTGAGGCATATGCACGTGAAATCTTGAAAGCTCAGTCCAAACACTCACCAAGTGGGTCCCGAAAGTGGATTTCTGCACTATCTGCACTTAGTTACTCATTTTCTGTAAACCTAAGTTACTAGTCTAGTATAAAAACTACTTTTAAAGATTCATTTTGTACCTTATGACATTTTACACTTCATATTGTATCTTCTACAGCATAAGTCTCTAAACCCCATAGGTGGGGGTGAGGAGCTCTGCTATTTTTTAATGGATTAATGCAATTACTACTGTTTTCTATTCAATCACGCTTTATTCTATTCTAAGATACTCATTCGTACTTCAATATAGAGAGTGTGATGATCCGTGACACTCATCATTATTCTCAATTCTATGAATGCGTGTCTGACAACCACTCCCGTTCTATCTGAGCTCAACGTAGTCATTGGGCGACAGCTTGAGTGCGTATCTCTTGGATATCTAATACACGGACCGAGTCCATAAGATTAGTATCTTCGTGGTATAGGCTAGAATCATTTGCAGCATTCCTAGAATCCGGAAAGTCTAAACCTTGTCTGTGGTATTTCGAGTAGGATCTGGAAAGGGATGACTGTGACGAGCTTCAAACTTGCGAATGTTGGGCGCAGTGACAGTGTGCAAAAGGACAAGGATTCTATTCCGACGCTAGCAGGAACCGACAGATGATTAGCCGTGCGGTAGCTGTACTTGGTATTTTTCATCCGAGACGAGAAATCCAATAGTTGAATAGCCGTGCAGAGATCGTACCTGGTATTTTTCATCCGAGAGGATCATACAGCTTGCCATTGAAGGAAACCATGCGTGTTTGGAGAAGAAGACAGTAGGAAAGCAGAGATTCAGACGACAGAGCATCTCCAGAACCTCAACCTGTTCCTCATTACTGAATCACAAGTACCATCTATTTTATGTTATTTACTTTTCATAAACAAAATCAATTTAATCATTAATCTCCTGACTAAGATATACAAGATAACCATAGCTTGATTCAAGCTGACAATCTCCGTGGGGTCGACCCTTACTCACGTAAAGTATTACTTGGACGACCCAGTGCACTTGTTGGTTACTTGTGCGGAGTTGTGAAAAGTGTGATCACAATTTCTTGCACCAGTAGGCGCGACAATGGCAAAGCAATCTTGCTGAAATCTTTAATAAAGCGCCTGTAAAATCCTGCATGTCCCAAAAACGAGCGGACCTCCCTCACAGATGAGGGGTGAGGTAAAGTGGTGATAACATCAACCTTGGCCGGGTCTACAGAAATGCCTTCCTTAGACACTACATGTCCTAACACTATACCTTGTCTTACCATAAAGTGACATTTTTCAAAATTCAAGACAAGGTTAGTGTCAACACATCTAGCTAAGACCTTGGCCAAGTTCTCTAAGCAACAATAAAATGAAGTTCCATAAACACTGAAGTCATCCATAAAGACTTCCAGACAATTCTCCATTAGATCAGAAAAAACACTCGTCATACACCGCTGAAAAGTAGCAGGTGCATTGCATAGTTCAAATGGCATCCTTTCGTAAGCAAAGGTGCCAAAAGAACAAGTGAATGTGGTATTTTCTTGATCCTCAGGGACAATGTGAATCTGGAAGTAACCAGTGAATCCATCAAGAAAGCAATAATGGGATTTACCTGCCAAACGGTCCAACATCTGATCGATAAAGGGCAAAGGGTAGTGGTCCTTCCTTGTAGCGGTGTTCAATCTTCTATAATCGATGCACACTCACCACGCATTTTATACTCTCTTGGTGACCACTTCACCATCATCCTTTTTAACCACAGTTATGCCTGATTTCTTGGGAGCAACCTGGACCGGTCTCACCCACTCACTGTCAGAAATTGGGTATATGATACCTGCCTCAAGTAGCCTAGTGACCTCCTTCTTTACCACATCAAGGATGGTCGGGTTGAGCCTCCTTTGTGGTTGCCTAACCGGCCGAGCTCCCTATTGGAGAAAGATACGATGCATGCACTTGCGGGGGTCAATCCCCACAATATCGGCTAGGCTCCAACCAATTGCCTTCTTGTACTTTCTTAGAACATCTAGGAGCTTTCCTTCTTCTTCACTAGAAACCTCACTAGCAATAATGACTGGAAACTTTTGGTTGTCCTCTAAGAAAGCATACTTCAAATGAGATGAAAGAGGCTTCAGTTCACTCTTTGCCTCAAGCTGAGGTTCTTTTTCAACAAGCTCACGGAGTTCATTTTCAACAACTTTCTCTTGTTCACCCTCTTGGTCATCCGTTCCTTCAACAATAGGGTAGCATAACTTGTTGTGGTCTTCTTTTCATACTTCTACCACCACTTCATCGATTACATCACATCGGAGAACAGAATGCTCTTTGGGAGGGTGCTTCATGGCTTCTTACAAATTGAACTTGATAGTCTTGTCTCCGACCTCAAAGGAATATGTGCCGGTGAAGGCATCTAACTTGAATTTAGAGGTCTTAAGGAAGGGTCTACCACGTAGAACGGAGGATGAGCTTCTATTTTCTGTTGGAGGTATTTCAAGGATGTAAAAGTCAACCGGAAAGACCAAGTCCTTGATCACCACAAGTACATCTTCTGTTATTCCCATCACAGTGATCACACTTTTATCGGCTAAGGCAAACTTCGCCGCCGACTTCTTTAATGGAGCTAAATTCAACTGCACGAAGATAGAGAGTGGCATGAAAAGTGCGCCCACCAATACGACAAGGCCCAGGGTCACCACATTTTTTTGGAATTGGCTCCATCAAGAAAGAAATTGAACTACCCAAGGATAATGCCTCCAACTCTCCTATCCTGTCCTTGTGTGTACACAAGTCTTTCAAAAATTTTGCATACTTCGGTATTTGTTGGATAGCATCAAGAAGTGGTATGGTTACCTCAACTTTCTTGAACACTTGAAGCATGTTTAAATAGAATTCTAGAGTCTTCTTTGCTTTCTTCACCATGGAAGGGAATGGGATAGGAATGGACTCATCCACTATAGCTTTCCTCTTGGGTTCCTTAAGGCTTACTCCTTCTTCCTCATGCATTTTGTCTACCTTATCTTCTTCATGCGGAGCTTCAACAACCACTTCTTCCTCATGAATGTCTTCCATGACCCTAGGAGGTATCTCCTCCAATGTAGTTCCCGACCGTAGAGTGATGGCATTGAGACCGCCCTTGGGGTTTGGAAGGGGTTGGGATGGAAAGTTAGAAGAGCTTGAGGGTTGGTTGGTGTTGTTGTTGGAGGTGCAGGACATGGATAACCTTGAAATCATGTTAGTGAGATTGGCTAGTTGAGCACTCATGTTTCTCCTCTTGTTTCTCCATGGTAGCTCTAAGCTCATCAACTTGATTGTTGGAAGATGAAGAGGCTTGGTTGGATTGTTGCCTATGGTGTGGTGCTTGGTATTTGGTGTAGTTGTTTTGGTTTTGGTTGTGGTAATTTTGGTTGGCTTGGTAGTTGTTGTTGTTATGGTTGTATTGAGATGAAGATTGGTTGTTGTGATAGTAAGAAGAAGAGTTATTCCATCTTTGGTTTTGATTGTTCCCTTGTGTATTATCCCTCAACCCTTGATTTTGATTACTACCATGAGAGTAGTTGTTTTGGCTTTGAGAAGGATAGGGCGGACGGTTGTTGTAATTCACATTGGCCACAACAAGGGCATGCTCCTCTTAAATTTAATGACATTGATCGGTGTAATGTGTGGTGCTAGAGCACAAACCACAAATTCTAGGAGGGCTTTCAAGTTGAGCAACTTGGGGTGGGGCTTGGATGGCTTGGATGGAGTAGTATTCCTTCTTTTTGTATTTGCGTGAGGATAGTGGTCATATCCCCCAGCGCCTTGGTTAAGCTTGCTTCGAAAGGGGATGGTTCTACCACACCCTTGAGAGGATTACTTCTCACCCTTACATGTTGTGTAGCCTCGGCAACATCATTTATCAAGCTCCAAGCTTCTCCTTCCATCTTATTTTTTGAAAGAGAACCACCACTAGAAGCGGTGAGCAATCTTCTATCTTCCGCACAAAGACCTCCGGTGAAGTAACTAATGAGCAAGTGAGTGTTCAATCCATGGTGTGGACAAGATTCCAATAGCCTATTGAACCGAGTCTAATACTCATACAAACTCTCTTGGTCCTTTTGCATTATACCCGAGATCTCCTTCCGGATGTAGTCGGTATTCTCCGGTGGAAAGAATTTATCTAGAAACTCTCTTCTCAAGAAATCCCAATTGGTCACAATCTCATCCGGTTGCAAATAGAACCATGTCTTTGCTTGCCCTTCAAGAGAGAAAGGGAAGGCAAAAACTATAATAGCCACCTCATCGGCTCCATGCCTTCGAGCCGTAGAACAAGCAACTTGAAATTCTCTTAGATGTCTGATGGGGTCTTGACCCGGTAACCCGTGATATTTAGGAAGTAGATTTATCAAGCTACTCTTCAACTCAAAGTTTGGATCAAGGTTGCGATACCCTTCTTGCAAAGGTTGAAGTATGATATCCGGAGCCCCTTGCTCATGCAAAGTGATCCGTCGTGGCTCTGCCATGTATGGTTTACCTATAGGATGCAAAGATGTATTAGTAGTGCCAACAGAAGAATAGGAAGTAACAGACTCCAAGTCACTCTCGGTATCGTCTAGTGATTCGGTATGTTCCTCAAGAGAGGCCAAAGCACTGGCTGTATAGTCCAACCGCCGTCTAGCTTGCCGAGTGTGTAACAAAGTTCTTTCAATCTCAGGGTCAAACTCGGCTAAGCTAGAATTCGGTTGAGACCGAGTCATCGAGCTTGGGAGTCATAGCACACATACAAAAGAAATCTAAACTATAGCTAAGCATTGAAAGCAAGTAAACTATCTACACTATTCACATATTCACATAACCAATATCAAGGCATATGTTGCAACCACTCCCCGGCAACGACGCCAAAAATTTGATCGGAGGAATACCGTCGGTAAGGAATTTCACAAGATTTTTGCGTTGCAAGTATAGCCCTCAACCGAAAAATAATCCGCGAATCAAATTTTGAAGGAATTGGTTGTCACAAGTTCAACCCTAATAAAAGTAACCGAAGTATTCAAACCTCGGGTCGTCTCACAAGGAATGGGCAAACATGTGCATGAACATTGGTTAGAATTCCGGGGTTGCAAGTCATGAGCAAGAAATTAAACTAAGAATCCTAACAAGCAAGTAATCTTGAAGTGCAAGAAACTAATTCAAGTGAGTAAAGCAAGATGTGAGCAATTCCAAACTAATAAGATAACATCCAATATAATTCTGCTCTAAAACTAAACAAATAACTATAACTAAGACAAAGCAATTAGGATTTTTGGGTTTTCAAATATGAATAATAAAAGCAACTCTTAGCTAGACATGGGAATTGGGGTCACCATCCTTGTCTAATAACCATATCTTGACAATTATGAGGAACCAAACTCATTAAGTTTACTTCTATACTTGAAGTATATTAAATGGTTTAGTCAACATCAACCCATAAGGTCCAACCTAGCTACTAATTGACTTAGTAGTAGGCTAGTGTCAATGGTTATCAAATTGACCACTAAAGGTTTCCAAATCATCAAATCCATTAGACCCAATGACTCAAGTTTATCCAATTCCCTTAGCCTAGGCCAAGAGTAAAGAGAACTACTCTATAATCAAAGGAAACATTTCATCAAACACATGGTAAGCATTACTAAAAGACATATTCAAATTGCAACTAAATTGAAATTAACAAGTACCCACTAACAATTATCAATGTAAATTCACTCAATCAACATAATTAATCATGAAAATCATCAATATAACATTAACAATTCAAGATCCATAAGATTCACAAAATGGGTAGAAAATGACAAGTGACAAGAAAACATAAATCTAACACAAGATTTAAACAAAATTATACTAAGGAATTCAAATTAAGCAATCAAAACTAGTAATCAACAAGATCCAATTCAGAATTCAACAAGAGAAGATCAAATCAAACTAGATCTAGAGAAGAACAAGGGTTTCTCTCTCTGGAAGAACAAAAACCTAAAAACTAGCTAAAAATTGTGTCTTAGTGTGAATGAATGATCCCCCCTTTCCCCCTAGCATCTTTGGGTCTTTTCCATGCAGAACCAGCTTGAATTTGGGCCTCTTGAGCCTCAGAAATTGCCAGGCACGATTTCCTTTAATGAGGTCATGTGCAGCTTGTCGCGCGTACGCGCCATGCGTGCGTGCGCGCCGATTGATTTTGCGATCCACGCGTGCGCACCATGTACGCGTGCGTGCCGGTGTGGATTTCTCTAATCTGCGTAGATGCGCCGATCTACGCGCGCCACTTCCAGCTGTCCACATCCACGCGTGCGCGCGAGGTGCGCATGCGCGCCCATGCTGAAATTCCCAAAATCCAAATCTTCATGTTCCTTCCACTTGTGCATGCTTTCTTTCTCTTTTCTAGGTCATTCTTGCCCTATAAATTCTGAAATCACTCAACAAATACGTCACGGCATCGAATGGTAATAAAAGGAGATCAAAATATAGTAATTCTAAGGTAAAAAAAGCATGTTTTCCATCATGAAGCAATATTAGGAAGAGAACACAAAACCATGCAATTTTTGTGAATAAGTGTGAAAAATATTGACAAAACCCCCCAAATTCTACACAATATAAACCACAAAATTGGGGTTTATCAAGAATCCATGGGCTTTGTCCTAATTTTACATTGGTAAGGTGAGAATTCTTTAACCCTTGTGAAATTGTGTATATAGAAAACCTTATATTGATTTAGTGGTGTTTATATATTATTAGATTGAATTATATGTATTGGTGGCAAATTTATGGAGTTGAAAGCTTGAGCTTCGGATTTGGTAGCTGAATTTTCTGTTTGGAGAGGTTTGGAGCCTTAGTTTTTGTGGAATAGTGGTGAATTGTAACGTTCTGAGCTAGGGAGAAATCGACTAAGGTATGGTTTTGATTTTTCGTAGATAATATATAATGCTGTATGAAAACTTAGGCTAGATGACTATAGGATAAGTTGAATATGTGTTTGGAGCATGTTTAATTATTTTAGTTGTCAATGTATGTTAAAATAATGAGTTATGGTCAGATGGATGATTCATTGATGGGAATGTGGTTGGTGTTGGTAAAATAGATTGATGATTGATGATTTTGTTGCTAATGGATGCGGATTGTGAATGTAAACATATGAATGTTGATAAATTGATAATTGTGTTTTGTATATTTGAGAATTTGTGGAATGAAGTAGTTCAAATTTAGGCATGGTTGGTTGTGATTGAATATGGAGCTGTGTTGGGTATGTTTGGAGTCATTTTGAAATGTAGAACTTTTGTTTTGGTAAAGGAAATTGGTGAGATAGAGGTTTAGAAATCTTTGGTAAAAACTTGGTTTTTGACTAAACTTGTGCGGGCCATAACTTGGCTTCTGGAACTTCAATTTCTTTTAAACTTGCTTTATAACAAAACTTGATCCGTGAAGTTTACACCATTCAAAGAACGGGTGAAAATATTTTAAAATGAGAAAGTTATGCCCATCGAAAGTTTAGAGTGTAAAGCTGAAATTTTGCGGCCTTCAAGATTTTTCCAACTCTGCATAACCCGTACGCGAGCCTCCCACACGGCATGGGTGTTCGGTTCGGGTTAGCTATCCCACGTACGCAAGAGGTTGTGTGCGTACGCGTGCAGGGGAGAAATGCACCCACGCGTACGCCAGACCCCTGTTTTCAGCAAAGTGAATTTTATGTTTTAAAATCTAATTTCGAACCTCTAAACCTCTATTTTTACTCTTTTAGACCCTAGATATTATTTTTAAGTGTAGTGATGAGATTAAGCTATGAAAAGGAGGTTACTTGAAAGTAAAGAAAGGTTTGGAATGATACATTGGGGTTGAGGAAGTGCAGAATTGATGATGATGTATAATTAATGACAGAATTGAGAATGATAAGATTTGATTCGTGATGTGACTGTATTGAGAGGTGGATGTTGAGATTGGCGCTGATTATGTATGGCCGGAATGGCCGAGATGGCAAGGTCTGGGTGTGATCCCACCTGTGAGTTAACTGAAAACTTTATCGAGTGGAAAGTTGAGGATGGAGGATTCCCTCTCTTGTCATGATGTGAATGTGGGGAAGTGGAAAGGCACTCTCCTTCGTATCATTTTCCCCCACATCTTTCTCTGGTTGTAAGGTAGAAAGGCACACTCCTTCGATGTGGAATGGCACTCTCCTTCCTAATTCCTCCAGGAGAAGGTGGAAAGGCACACACTTCTTTGATGTGGAAAGGCACTCTCCTTCGTTTGTGTTCCTTCTGGGGATGTGCAACCTAGAGACCATATCCGGGTTAGCTACTAGATGTGTCAAATTTTGGCAATTTAACTGACATGTGAGCTCACGGCCAATAGGATAGACTTCCATCATATGCATATGTTTGAATTGCTTGCTTGCGCTTTAATTAGGAATGCCTATATGAACTTAATATGCTTATTTGATCGTGAGTGTTGCGTTGTTCTGCTTGTATGTCATTCAATAACTTTTCTTCAAGACTCCTAGATAAACTTCCTTTTCAACTATATTATATGATTTTTTTTACTTTTAGAGATCATAATACCTTGCCACCTCAGTTTTATAACTTAAGCATAAAACTCTGTGCGGTAGGGCGTTACATCATGAGAACAAACGCTGATAGTGGAGACTCTCATTGAAACACTACTAGTGTCTGATGGAGGGTGGGAGAGGAGAACCAAGAGATTCTTAGGGTGTGTTTGGTTTGTATTTTTATTTTCTATTTTTATTTTTAATATTTTCTATTTTTAGAATTTTGTGAAGAAAAAAGAAAAAACAGGACGTAAAAATAAAAAATAGGATTTTATTATTTTTACTATTTTCTCTTTTTCCTTTTCAGAATCCAAAAAACAAAAAACACTAAAAATAAAAAATAAAAGTGGAAACCAAATGCACTTTTAACAGCTGATTGAAAATTATGAATGAATTTTACTTAGGATTTAGGACACAAGAAAGAAGGATTTGATTTGGGATGGGATTAGAAGATTGGGGATGGGCTTGCCAGCCAGCCCTGCCCCGCCCTGCTAAGGTCTGCGAACTAAGCATTGAGGGTTTGGCAGGTTTTGTTTGGTAACAGACTTAATTTTTCAGCCCATTTCACTTTTCTCTACGAGTTAAATGAACCAATTTGGCAATTTTTGATCTATTTGCCAACTCTGTTGTTGAACGTATTTTTCTTTGAGAAGTTTACTGTTACTGAAGCACACTCTTTGTAAGTTAAGTATTAATACTAGTCTTGGTTGATGTTTTATTCTTTTTTTAATTCTAATAATGAGTAAACCACTAATTTCGCACCTAAATTATCATAACGCTAACAAAAATGACCCCTTGTTTATAATGATCCAACTTCTAGCATCTTATGAGCATACTAAAAGTAAGGTGTTACTACCTATGCCCCTATAACTCTAACTCTTTATTAAATAAAATATGAGTCTGATTCGTTGTTGATACGTAAGCATCTTTTCTCTATCTTCTATTTATTTTAGATAAAAATTTATTGAGTTTTAATTAAATTTTAGTGTTTGAAACCTCTTGGATGCTACTTTGAGTTGCTTTAATGTTTCAATTATTTCAGGTGAAGTTTTGATTGGTTTGGCAAAGTTTGTGTCCAAGAAAAGAGAAGAGTTTGGAATCTGCCAAGCTGGTGCTAAACACAGACCTGGGCATTTAGCGCCAGCAAGCCAGAAAAGCAAGGGAGATCTCTCCCCGCTAGTGTGTTAAACGCCTAGCCTGACGTTTAGCGCCAACCAGTCAGAATTGAAAGAGGAGTTTCTGCCCCCTAGGGCGCTAAGCGCCGATCCACTTTCCCCAAAGGAGCATCTTTAGATGGATTTGGATTTTAATTGTTATATTTTATTTTGTTTTAGTTATTTTTATTTACAAACAAAATCTTTTAGATTTAGAATTTATTATTTTATTTTAGTTTGAAATCAAATTAGGAGATATAAAAGGGAAAAGATTTGGCCCTTCAGGGGGATCTTCTCATTTAGGCACTTTCACATTTTCTGATCCCTAGTTTTCTCTCTGAGTCATGAGCCACTAAATCTCTTTAGTTAAGGTTAGGAACTCTATTTGTTTCTATGGATTAACACTATTATCATTCTATTTTAATTAATGCATTGATTCAGTTTCAAGGATTACTTTCGTTCTTCATCTCTTGAATCTGTGTATATCGGAAGAATAACCTTTATTCTATATGAATTCTTGTTGATTCTTGGAAAAGTTATCTCACTTGAATACTAGCTTGAAAGTAAACTCCTCCTAAACTACTAATTACTTGGACTTAACGGGATACGTGACATATAATCCTCTTATATTTGGTTAATATGGGTTTTTGTAACTAATAAAATAGAATTGAACCTAACCCTCTAATCTATAATAAGTGACCAAGGAATTGGGTGTTGATTAGGTTAGAGGAGATTAAATCACTAAGGAATTAGGGTTTAGTCAATTACTGTTTGCCATGAAATGAATCTTGCATGATTAAAATAGTTAGTAAGAAAACTTAATCCGGAAGAATAAATAACTCCAAAACCTTAATTGTTTTCTCACATACATTTCACACCAATTTTATTCTTTGCTCTTTTTACTCTCTGAATTACTTTTTAATGCTTTTGGACCTCAAAAGACCATTTTCTACCTGCCTAACTAAGTGACTCATTCAACTATTGTTGCTCAGTCCATTAATCTTTGTGGGATCAACCCTCACTCACCTGAGGTATTACTTAGTACGACCCGGTGCACTTGCCGGTTAGTTTGTGGACTTTGAGTTCCGTGACCATATTTTTGGCGCCGTTGTTGGGGATTGACTGTGATTTACAACTGACCATTGTCTGGTTGCTTAGTTTAGGCGTATTTAGTTTTTAACTTTTATTCAATTTTGTCCTTTAAATTCTCGAAAATTTAGGTTTACTTTATTTGAAATTTTTCTCTTAATTTTTGAAATTAAGTTTAGTGTCCCCTTAGTAACTTTATTTGTTTTTCCTCGTTATTTTTCTTTTTCATTTTTTTCGAATTTAGTGGTTTATTTTTGTTTGTTCATTTTCAAAATTTTTAGTGTTATTTGTTCAGTTTATTTTATTTTATTTTTTTTACACAGGATACCTCATTGGAAATTCTCTACACTCTGACATAGAGATTTCCACTTTTTTTCTCTGTTTGTTTATGAGTAGGAACAGAAACAAAGGACATCTTTTAGACTTTGATCCTGAGATTGAAAGGACCTTGAGGCGGCGTTTGCAATAATTTAGAGCTTATAAAGCCGGTGAGAATCTCAGGAGCAACTTTGATAAGGAAGTTGAAGAGTCCACTATGGAGCTCATCAACAACAACAATAATGCAGTTAATGCCAATGTTGTTAATCCTCCTAATATGCCTGAACAGCCAAGGACAACACTTGACTCATACACTGCTCCTACCCTTGATTTCTATGGGAATAGAATTGTTGTACCCCCTGTTGCTGCTAATAACATTGAGCTGAAGTCTCAGTTAATCTCTCTGGTGTAACAGAATTGCCAGTTTCACGGACTCCTGCAGGAAGATCCAAACTTGTTTATTTCTAATTTTCTACAGATCTGTGACACTGTGAAGACTAATAGAGTCCATCCTTATGTCTACAAGCTACTCTTCTTCCCATTTGCTGTACGAGATCGAGCTAAACAATGGCTTGACACTCATCCTAAGGGGAGCTTGGACACTTGGGATAAGGTGGTCAACAGATTTCTGACCAAGTTCTTTCTACCTCAGAGGCTAACAAAGTTGAGGACAAATGCTCAGACCTTTAGGCAGAAAGAGGGTGAGTCTCTTTATGAATCTTGGGAGATGTACAAGTTGATGCTCAAGAAGTATCCTCCTGATATGTTCTCAAACTGAATTTAGCTACAGATATTCTATGATGGAGTTTCTGAGACCACCAGAATGTCATTTGATATTTCTACAGGAAGGTCACTCCACATGAAAAAGACCCCTGATGAGGCTATGGAGTTGATTAAGATGGTTGCTAACAACCAGTATTTATATTCTTCTGAGAGGACCTCTATGAAAAAGGGAGTCATAGAGTTGGATAGCTTGGATGCTATTCTTGCTCAGAATAAGGCCATGTATCAGCAGATCAATGTTATTACACAACACTTGAGTAGAATGCAAGTCTCAGCCGTTAATTCTCAAAACACTTCCTATGACATGAGTGGTAGCTTCGCTCAAGGTGAGAATTATGACTATGGCCAGTTTACTCCTGAATAGGTTAATTTCATGGGTAATTCCACTAGACCCTCCAACAATGACCCTTTTTTGAAGACATATAATCAAGGGTTGAGGAATCATCCCAACTTTGGATGGAGAGACCAATCTCAGAGGTAACCAAACTTAAATAATTCTCAAGGCAGTTCTAATCAGAATAATTTTAACAACCATCAGTTTCAAGCCTCTCAGCCACAACAAGCACCCTCTCAGCCTCAGAGTACTCATGACATGGCCACTATAGTTGCAGAACTCTTCAATAATACTCGTAATTTTATGTAGGAGATGATGAGCAGAAAATTTATCTACTTTTTGGCATTGTTTTTAGGTAGTTTTTAGTAGGATCTAGCTACTTTATAGTATATTTTTATTAGTTTTCAAGAAAAATTCACATTTTTGGACTTTACTATGAGTTTGTGTATTTTTCTGTGATTTCAGGTATTTTCTGGCTGAAATTGAGGGACCTGAGCAAAAATCTGATTTAGAGGCTGAAAAAGGACTGCAGAAGTTGTTAGATTCTGACCTCCCTGCACTTGAAATGGATTTTCTGGAGTTACAGAAACCCAATTGGTGCACTCTCAATTGCGTTGGAAAGTAGACATCCTGGGCTTTCCAGAAATGTATAATAGTCCATATTTTTCCCGAGTTTTGATAACACAAACGGGCGTTTGAACGCTCACTTTCTACCCTATTCTGGCGTTAAACGCCAGAACTGGCATAAAAACTGGAGTTAAATGCCCAAACTGGCACCAAAGCTGGCGTTTAACTCCAAGAAAAGTCTCTACATGTGAAAGCTTCAATGCTCAGCCAAGCACACACCAAGTGGGCCCGGAAGTGGACTTCTACACTATCTGCACTTAGTTACTCATTTTCTGTAAACCCTAGTTACTAGTTTAGTATAAAAACTACTTTTAGAGATTTATTTTACATCTTATGTTATTATTTTGATCATTGTACACGTTTGGGGGCTGGCCATTCGGCCATGCCTGGACCATTATCACTTATGTATTTTCAACGGTGGAGTTTCTACACCCCCATAGATTAAGGTGTGGAGCTCTACTGTTCCTCATGAATTAATGCAAAGTACTATTGTTTTTCTATTCAATTCAAGCTTTTTCTTATTCTAAGATATTCATTCGCACACAAGAACATGATGAATATGATGATTAAGTGACACTCATCACCATTCTCATTTATGAACACGTTCCTGACAAACACTTCCGTTCTACATGAAAATAAGCTTGAATGCATATCTCTTGGATTCCTGGTCCATGCGTTTGATTGTCTCTCCTGACAAAAGAGCCTTCAATTCCTTGAGATCAGAGTCTTCGTGGTATAAGTTAGAATCAATTGGCAGCATTTTTGAGATCCGGAAAGTCTAAACCTTGTCTGTGGTATTCCGAGTAGGATCTGGGATGGGATGACTGTGACGAGCTTCAAACTCGCAAGTGTTGGGCGTAGTGACAGACGCAAAAGGATCAATGAATCCTATTCCAACAAGAGTGAGAATCGACAGATGATTAGCCATGTGGTGATAGCGTATTTGGATCATTTTCACTGAGAGGACGGACGGTAGCCATTGACAACGGTGATCCCCCAACATACAGCTTGCCATGGAAAGGAGTATGAATGATTGAATAAAGACAGTAGGAAAGCAGAGATTCAGAAGCAACAAGCATCTCCATACGCTTATCTGAAATCCCACCAATGAATTACATAAGTATTTCTATCTTATTTTATATTTTATTTATATTTTAATTCTCAAAACCTCATAACCATTTGAATATGCCTGACTGAGATTTACAAGATGACCATAGTTTGCTTCAAGTCGACAATCTCTGTGGGATCGACCCTTACTCACGTAAGGTTTATTACTAGGACGACCCAGTGCACTTGCTGGTTAGTTGTGCGGAGTTGTGAAAAAGAGTTGAGATTACAATTGTACGTACCAAGTTTTTGGCGCCGTTTCAGAGATCACAATTTCGTGCACCAAGTTTTTGGTGCCGTTGCCGGGGATTGTTCGAGTTTGGACAACTGACGGTTCATCATGTTGCTCAGATTAGGTAATTTTATTTTGATTTTAAGCTTTTTTGTTTTTATTATTTTTATTTTCGAAAAATTTTCAAAGAAAAAATAAATTATTCTATGTCTTCATAATTTTTAAGAAGGAATTCTAGAGTTTCATGATGATTTGTTGAAGTCTGGCTAGTTGTGAAACCATGTCTAAACTTTTGGACCGAGGTTTCAACTTATCATCACAAGAGCTTGTTGATTTCTATTAATCTTGCTGTTGAATGTAATGATCTCCTAAAGCTTGGCTGGCCATTGGCCATGTCTAGTGTTTTGGATCGAAGTTTTTTCTGAAAGCTTGGCTGGCTAGTAAGCCATGTCTAATTCCTGGATCGGAGTTTTAGGCTAACATTGCATGATTCCTGGAATTCTCATTAAGAATTTTGAATTTCTTATTTTCTTTTTCCAAATAATTTTCGAAAAAAATACAAAAAAAATAGTAAAATTAAAAAAAAAAAACCAAAAATTTTGTGTTTTAGTCTAGTGTTTATTTTTAAGTTTGGTGTCTTGCATATTTTTAATTCTCTTGCATTTTTCGAATATATGCATTATGTTCTTCATTAATCTTCAAGTTGTTCTTGATGATTTACTTGGTCTGATATTTAAATTCTCTTGTTTTGTGTCTTTTGTTATTTCTCATGTGTATTCTCAAGTTGTTAGTGTCTCTAATATGAAAAAAAATTTCTAAGTTTGGTGTCTTGCATGCATTGTTTATCTGATCTTAGTTTTCCATGATTAGTTTCATTTTGTTATTTTTCATCATTAAAAATTCAAAAAAAATTTTAAAATTCTGTCTTTTCAAGTCAATAATACAGAGAATTGAAGATTCAGAACATACAGCAGAAGAATCACAGAGAAAAAGGTGGGCGTTCAAAACGCCCAATGAAAAAGGAAAACTGGCGTTTAAACGCCAGCCAAGGTACCTGGCTGGGCGTTAAACACCAGAATGGATACCATTCTGGGCGTTTAATGCCAGGATGGCACAGGAGGGGAGATTTTGTTTTCAATTCAAATCTTTTTCAAATCTTCAAAATTCTTCAAAATAAAATCTTTTTCACATCATGTCTTTTTCAAATCACATCTTTTTTTATTTTATTTTTATTTTCTTTTTTTATATTTTTCGAAAATTCCAAAATGATTTTCAAAATCTTTTTCTTATTTCTTACTTTCAAAATTAATGCTAATATTTAATATGATTGATTCAAAAAAAAATCTCAAGTTGTTACTTGCCTATTAAGAAAGGTTCAATTTTTAAATTTTGAAATCATATCTTTTAGTTTCTTGTTAGTCAAGTGATTAACTTTAATTTTCAAAATCAATTCCTCTTAAGTTGTTTTTCAATCATATCTTTTCAATCATATCCTCCCAATCATATCTTTTTCAAAATAATTTTCAATCATATCTTTTTTATTGCTAATTTTAAAATCTTTTTCAAAATCACTTAACCACTTTCTCACTTTTAATTTTCAAAAACCATCAATCAATTTTTCAAAATTCTTTTTAAAATTTTAGTTTTTATTTAAAAATTTGTTTTCAAAAATTCTTCTCCCTCCTCACCTTTTTCTATTTAAAGACTAACACTCCTCCTCTATTAGCAATTCGAACACTCCATCTCTATAAGTTCGAATTCTCCTCTCTACCTTATTCTTCTATTCTTCTTTTCCTCTGACACCTCAAGGAATCTCTATACTGTGACATAGAGGATTTCATACTTTCTTTGTCTTCTTCTCTATCATATGAGCAGGAACAAAGATAAAGACATTCTTGTTGAAGCTGATCCTAAACCTGAAAAGACCTTGAAGAGAAAGCTAAGAGAAGCTAAAGCACAACTCTCTGGAGAGGACCTAACAGAAATTTTTGAAAAGGAAGCAAACAAAACAAATATGGCCGAACCCAACAACAATGGTGGAGATGCAAGGAAGATGCTTGGTGACTTTATTGCACCCTCTTCTGACTTCTGTGGAAGGAGCATCTCAATTCCTGCAATTGGAGCAAACAACTTTGAGCTTAAGCCTCAATTAGTTTCTCTAATGCAGCAGAATTGCAAGTATCATGGACTTCCATTGGAAGATCCTCATCGGTTTTTAGCTGAGTTCTTGTAAATCTGTGACACTGTTAAGACTCATGGGGTTGACCCTGAGGTCTACAAACTTATGCTTTTCCCTTTTACTATAAAGGACAGAGCTAGGACATGGTTGGACTCTCAACCTAAGGACAGCCTGAACTCTTGGGAAAAGCTGGTCAATGCTTTCTTGGCAAAGTTCTTTCCACCTCAAAAATTGAGTAAGCTTAGAGTGAAAGTCCAAACCTTCAGACAGAAGGAAGGCGAATCCCTCTATGAAGCTTGGGAAAGATACAAGCAATTGATTAGAAGGTGTCCTTCTAGTATGCTTTCAGAATGGAGCATCATATGCATATTCTATGATGGTCTGTCTGAACTGTCCAAGATGTCATTGGACAACTCTGCTGGTGGATCTCTTCATCTGAAGAAGACGCCTGAAGAAGCTCAGGAACTCATTGAAATGGTTGCAAATAACCAATTCATGTACAGTTCTGAAAGGAATCCTGTGAATAATGGGACAACTCAGAAGAAAGAAGTTCTTGAAATTGATACTCTGAATGCCATATTGGCTCAGAACAAAATATTGACTCAGCAAGTCAATATGATTTCTCAGAGTCTGAATGGATTGCAAGCTGCATCCAACAGTACTAAAGAAGCATCTTCTGAAGAAGAAGCTTATGATCCTGAGAACCCTGCAATGGCAGAGGTGAATTACATGGGAGAACCCTATAGAAACACCTATAATCCTTCATGGAGAAATCATCCAAATTTCTCATGGAAGGACCAACAAAAGCCTCAACAAGGCTTTAATAATAATGGTGAAAGAAATAGGTTTAGCAATAGCAAGCCTTTTCCATCATCTTCTCAGCAACAGACAGAGAATTCTGAACATTACCATTCCGGCCTGGCAACCAAAGTCTCTGATCTATCCAAGACCACACTAAGTTTCATGAATGAAACAAGGTCCTCCATTAGAAATTTGGAGGCACAGGTGGGTCAGCTGAGTAAGAAAATTACTGAAACTCCTCCCAGTACTCTCCCAAGTAATACAGAAGAAAATCCCAAGAGAGAGTGCAAGGCCATAACCATGATCAACATGACCGAACCTGGGGAGAGTGAGGAGGACGTGAGTCCCAGTGAGAAAAGCCTCATGGGACGTCCTCTGGACAGAAAGGAGTTTCCCTTTGAGGAACCAAAGGAATCTGAGGCTCATACAGAAACCATAGAGATTCCATTGAACTTTCTTCTGCCATTCATGAGCTCTGATGAATATTCTTCCTCTGAAGAGGATGAAGACATCACTGAAGAGCAAGTTGCTAAATATCTAGAAGCAATCATGAAGCTGAATGTCAAGTTATTTGGTACTGAGACTTGGGAGGATGAACCCCCCTTGTTCACCAATGAACTGAATGCATTAATGAGGCAGACATTACCTCAGAAGAAACCGGATCCCGGAAAATTTTTCATACCTTGTACCATAGGCACCATGACCTTTGAGAAGGCTCTATGTGACCTGGGGTCAGGGATAAACCTCATGCCACTCTCTATAATGGAGAAACTGAGAATCTTTGAGGTACAAGCTGCAAGAATCTCACTAGAGATGGCAGACAAATCAATGAAACAGGCTTATGGACTAGTAGAGGACGTGCTAGTAAAGGTTGAAGGCCTTTACACCCATGTTGATTTCATAATCCTAGACACTGGGAAGGATGAGGATGAATCCATCATCCTTGGCAGACCCTTCCTAGCCACAGCAAAAGCTGTGATTGATGTTGACAGAGGAGAGTTGGTCCTTAAGTTGAATAAGGACTACCTTGTATTCAAGACTCAAGGTTCTCCTTCTGTAACCATGGAGAGGAAGCATGAAAATCTTCTCTCAATACAGAGTCAAACAAAACCCCCACAATTAAACTCTAAGTTTGGTGTTGGAAGGCCACAACCAAACTCTAAGTTTGATGTTGAGAGGCCACAACCAAACTCTAAGTTTGGTGTTAAGAGGCCCCAACCCTGCTCTGATTATCTGTGAGGCTCCATGAGAGCTCACTGTCAAGCTATTTACATTAAAGAAGCGCTTATTGGGAGGCAACCCAATGTTATTTAATTATATCTATTTATTTTCCATTGTTATTTTATGTTTTCTTTAGGTTGATGATCATGTGAAGTCACAAAAACAACTAAAAAATCAAAAACAGAATGAAAAATAGCTCACCCTGGAGGAAGAGCTTACTGGCATTTAAACGCCAGTAAGAGTAGCAGAATGGGCGTTAAATGCCTAGTCTGGCACCATTCTGGGCGTTTAACGCCAGAAATGGGCACCAGACTAGCGTTTAACGCCAAAAATAGGCACCAGACTAGCGTTTAACGCCAGAACAGGGCACCAAGTTGGCGTTAAACACCAAGAAATGGAGAAAAGCTGGCGTTAAACGCCAGAAACAAGCAGTAATCTGGCATTTAATGCCAGAATTGCACTCTAAGGGCATCTTGCACGCTTAAATGGAGCAGGGATGTTAAAGTCCTTGACCCCTTAGGATCTGTGGACCCCACAGGATCCCCACCTACCCCACCTCTTCTTCTCTCCTCTTCACACCTTTCCATAACACTCTTCCCCAAATACCCTTCACCTATCAAATCCTACCCTCTCCCCCAAATACCCTTCACCAATCAACTCATTCACTTTTCCCTAAAACACCACCTACCTTCAAATTCAAAACTCTTTTTCCCTCCCAAACCCAACCCCAAATACACGAACCAAGCTTCCCCCCACTCCTATATATACCCCTCATCACTCATTCAAATTCACACATCACAAACACCTTATACCCCCTTGGCCAAACTCACCCTCACCCTCCATCTCCTCCATTTTCTTTTTCTTCTCCTTCATTCTCTCTTCTTTGCTCGAGGACGAGAAAACACTTTAAGTTTGGTGTGGTAAAAGCATTGCTTTTTGTTTTTCCATAACCATTTATGGCACCTAAGGCCAGAGAAACCTCTAGAAAGAGGAAAGGGAAGGCAAAAGCTTCCACCTCCGAGTCATGGGAGATTGAGAGATTCATCTCAAAGGTCCATCAAGACCACTTCTATAAAATTGTGGCCAAGAAAAAGATGATCCCTGGGTCCCTTTCAAGCTCAAAAGGAGTGAGTATTCGGAGATCTCACATGAGATTAGAAGAAGAGGATGGGAAGTTCTCTCCAATCCTATTCAACAAGTCGGAATCTTAATGGTTCAAGAGTTCTATGCAAACGCATGGATCACTAGGAACCATGATCAAAGTATGAACCCAAATCCAAAGAATTGGCTTACAATGGTTCGGGGGAAATACTTAGATTTCAGTCTGGAAAATGTAAGGTTGGCGTTCAACTTGCCAATGATGCAAGAAAATGCACGCCCCTACACTAGAAGGGTCAACTTTGATCAAAGGTTGGACCAAGTCCTCATGGACATATGTGTGGAAGGAGCTCAATGGAAAAGTGACTCAAGAGGCAAACCGGTTCAATTGAGAAGACCGAACCTTAAGCCTGTAGCTAGAGGATGGTTGGAGTTCATCCAACACTCTATCATTCCTACTAGCAACCGATCCGAAGTAACTGTGGATCGGGCCATCATGATCCATAGTATCATGATTGGGGAGGAAGTGGAAGTTCATGAGATTATACCTCAAGAACTCTACAAGGTGGCTGACAAGTCCTCCACTTTGGCAAGGTTAGCCTTTCCTCACCTCATTTGTCACCTCTGCAATTCGGTTGGGATTGTCATAGAGGGAGACATTCTCATTGAAGAGGACAAGCCCATCACTAAAAAGAGGATGGAGCAAACAAGAGAGCCCACTCATGGACCTCAACAAGAGCATGAGGAAATTTCTCATCATGAAAACCCTGAGATGCCTCAAAGGATGCACCTTCCTCCACAAAACTATTGGGAGCAAATTAACACCTCCCTAGGAGAATTAAGTTCCAACATGGGACAACTAAGGGTGGAGCACCAAGAGCACTCCATCATTCTCCATAAGATTAGAGAAGATCAAAGAGCTATGAGGGAGGAGCAACAAAGCAAAGGAAGAGACATTGAGGAGCTCAAGCCACTACAAGAAAAAAGTCCTGTCGGCACCCTTTTTTCTTGCCACGCTTTTAAAGCGTGCCCAAAAGTGGTCTATGGGCACGCTTTTACGAGGGTGGCCACTGATTTGTTATTTGGCCACGCTTTTTTTTGCCACGCTTGAAAAGCGTGGCCATAGAGAGAAATCAGCACGCTTTTATGAGGGTGGCCACTTATTTAAAATTTGGCCACACTTTTTTATCGCCACGCTTGAAAAGCGTGGGCATAGAGAAAAATTGGCACGTTTTTGAAGCGTGGCAAAATAGTTTCGTTATCGTTACATTTTTAAAGCGTGGCCATTTCCTCTAAATCTTTCGGCACGCTCTATAAGCGTGGCCACAAAGTTCCAAAAAGAAAAAAAAATCCACCCCTCTTAATTCGAAACAAATATTTTACACAACAACCCCCTAACAACACTTCTTCCTTTCTTCGAAACACACCCTTCTCTTCTTTGAAACAATGCCTTAAAAGAGAAAACCCTAACACAGAGCTCATCACCCTAACGGTGGCGGCGCTCTGCACCTAACATAGAGCTCATCGCCGGTGCTCTCACTCTCTCCCCCAATAACACTCGTTGGTCAACCTCGTTCCAACCATCTCTAGCAACCCCTCCGTAGGTGCCACCTCTGCCGGTGTTCCCTACGTCGGCGCTCCTTTCGTCTCTCCTGTAAACACCTATCCCTCCTTCGGCGGTGACTCACTCTGGTAAGGCCTCCCTCGGCGCTCACACCCTCTCGCAAACCCTCCGTCGACGCTCACTCTCCCTCGCAAATCCTCAATCGTCACTCCTCCCTCCATGGTTCAGCACCCGCCACGTTTCCGTCTCCCTCTCTAAAGTCGTCGTGCCGCTGTCTCCATCTCCTTCACTCGTCGCACCTTCGTCAGCAACGTTCACCGTTCGCAGCACCGTGGTAAATTATCTGTTCAAAATTTTTCTTGATCTGATTATTTGTTTCTGAATTTGATTTCTTGTTTTGATTTTCTTGGTTCTTCATTTTTTTCTGATTTTTCTAAATTTATATTTTTTGTTCTAATCTGATATTTGGTTTAGGGTTTTTTGCTATAGAGTAACTTTAGTTGGGTAGGTTATAGGCTATTATTTTTGCTATAGAGTAACTTGGTAGGGGTACCTTTCCCTGCTTGATTTGTTACGAAGACTGTTTAATATATTTCAATACTTAAATATATTTAATATTCAATTAGGATTTTATCCAAATTGCAGGACATTCAAGAGGCTCATGCAGGGCAAATAGTTGTTGTATTTGGTGTTGATTGTGCATCAGGTTCGTCTTTTGTCCTTGTCCTAACCTATTGATGTCTGGAATCCTATATTGTACCTTTATTTATTCAAGATTTAATTAAGGGTCTTGTTAACAAGTGTTAAGGCACTTGCTAAGAATACTATAAGAACAAGTAAATGTTAATTTTTTTTAATTTTTCTGTGCGCTTAATGCAAACCAAAACTTTTCTATTTTCTCTCTTAACCAATGCCCTTAGGAAACTCTTAAGTTAAATCTTTTAAATTAATTTGTAAGGCTCTAATTGTATAGTTTGATCAAAATTTTAAGGCTTAATTACGTCAGTCCTTCTCAACAACTGTTAAACATTCTGAATTTCTGATAATTGAGTCTTTTGTTGTTAGCAGTCTCTGCCTATTGATGTAGAGAATGAATTACACTCTATTTTGAACTTAATATGTTGCCTAAGTTAGTTTTATATTGGCCTTAATACATGTTGCTTGTCTAACTTTTTTCCATCCATTGGTTATTAGGAGCTATGTTTACTGATGGATTAGTTAAATACACAATGACTTCCATGAATGTTTCCGAACCTGTAATGTCATTAGCTGCACAGCCAGTTTCAAAAGATTCTGGAGGGCAAGTAAGTAGTTTCTTTATGTAACACACTGACCACCCTGTCCCAGCTTATCAAGTATTTGATTTTCTTGGTATATCACTTGTAGTTTTCAAAAGCTTTGAATCGCTTCCAGAAAGAGGATCCTACATTCCGTTTTGGTTTAGACCCAGAGAGTGGGCAGGTAATGTTCTATTCTATTTATCTAGATCATAAAAGTGGAAAATTTGTTGTACTTGCAATGACATAGTTTACCTTTATCCAATTACAATAATTACAACTTTAGGAGAGATACTTAATGACAAACTGTTAGCATCAAAGATATAACTCCAAAAAAATGTTTACATAGTAATGACCATATTTTATAAGTTGGCTTCTATCTATGCTTTCAGACAGGTTCTTTACAATTCTGACATCCATATTTTATAACATTGCACATATCATCCTGATAATATTGTCCATGATTTTGTTTACATACTAATGACCATATTCTTTGATATTTGTATCAGTGCTATACAGCTTCCAGGCCAGTTATATTAGAACCTGTTATGCTTGTTGAGCTGAAAGTACCAACAAAATTCCAAGGAGCCGTTGCTGGTGACATTAACAAAATTCCAAGGAGCTGTTGCTGGTGACATTACCAACAAAATCCTGATAATATTTGTTTATTCTATCCTTGTTTCTCTTTCAAATGGATATTTCGATAAATTTTAACAATTACTGATATTTTTTTACCTCGTTAACAGGAGAAAAGGTGTTATTGTTGGCAATGATCAGGAAGAAGATGACTCTATCATCACTGCCCATGTAAGTGATTAACAAATCCGTGCTAATATTTTTATTGGAAGGTGTTCAAGTATTTTTGATAGTGTTAATGGGAAGGTTAGCATGCTTATGTCTTTTGGGAATCTAAAATCTATGCATACTTAACAAAACTAGAATGATTTTGATGCTTGTTCTGTAAACTTGAGAGCATGCTCTAGGGTTTAACCTTAATGGCTTAACTGGGAATATCTAATGCAGTTTGTCAATTTCAATTTTTATTCCTTTCCCCTCGTGCTATGGTTGTTGATTCAATACGAACTCTTGATCCTATTAACACTGTTAGTAGTTTTCCTTCAATTTCTATTAACACTTTTCTTTTTCTATCATTTGCCAATGTCTTTAAATTTAACATTTTGTTTTGATTTATGTATTCTCCAGTGGCCAGACAAAAAGGCCTATAATGAGACACTCTTGAAGCTTGCTGGGTTGTTTCAGAGGAATCTTGAGACATTCACCAATCACAAGATTGACAAGGACAACAAACTCACTGAAGAGATTTTGGCAGCTGGACCAGTGTTTTAAAAATGGAGAATGCATGCTGTGTTAAAGTGGGGGTGGCTGGTGATAAGCGGATATTTTATACGCTTTTTGGGGTTAATTTCATATAGTTTTTAGTATATTCTAGTTAGTTTTTAGTTTATTTCCATTAGTTTTTAGGAAAAATTCATATTTCTAGACTTTACTATGAGTTGTGTGTTTTTCTGTAATTTCAGGTATTTTTCTGGCTGAAATTGAGGGAGCTAAGCAAAAATCTTATTCAGGCTGAAAAAGGACTGCTGATGCTGTTGGATTCTGACCTCCCTGCACTCAAAGTGGATTTTCTGGAGCTACAGAACTCGAAATGGCGCGCTTCTAATTGCGTTGGAAAATAGACATCCAGGGCTTTCCAGCAATATATAATAGTCCATACTTTGCTTAAGGATAGACGATTTAAACTGGCGTTCAACGCCAGTTCTCTGCCCAATTCTGGCATCCAGCGCCAGAAAAGGATTAAAAGTTGGAGTTCAACACTAGAAATGGATCCAAACCTGACGTTGAACGCCCAAAACAGCCTTATGCACGTGAATTGCTTAAGTCTCAGCCCCAGCACACACCAAGTGGGCCCCAGAAGTGGATCTCTGCACCATCTGTCATAGTCTACTCACTTTTTGTAAACCTAGGCTACTAGTTTAGTATTTAAGGAACTTTTAGAGACTTATTTTGCATCTCATGACATTTTAGATCTGAACTTTGTACTCTTTGACGGCATGAGTCTTTAAACTCCATTGTTGGGGGTGAGGAGCTCTGCTGTGTCTCAATGAATTAATGCAAGTATTTCTGTTTTCCATTCAAACATGCGTGTTCCTATCTAAGATATCCATTCGCGCCTAACTATGGAGAAGGTGATGATCAGTGACACTCATCACCTTCCTCAATCCATGAACGTGTGTCTGACAATCACCTCCGTTCTACATCAGATTGAATGAATATCTCTTAGATTCCTTAATCAGAATCTCCGTGGTATAAGCTAGATTGATGGCGGCATTCATGAGAATCCGGAAAGTCTAAACCTTGTCTGTGGTATTCCGAGTAGGATTCTGGGATTGGATGACTGTGACGAACTTCAAACTCGCGAGTGCTGGGCGTAGTGACAGACGCAAAAGGATAGTAAATCCTATTCCGGTACAACTGAGAACCTGCAGATGATTAGCCGTGCGGTGACAGCGCACCTGGACCCTTTTCACTGGAAGGATGGATGGTAGCCATTGACAACGGTGATCCACCTACACACAGCTTGCCATAGAAGGACGTGCGTGCGTGAATCAGAAGACAGAGAAAAGCAGAGATTCAGAAGACAAAGCATCTCCAAAACTCCAACATATTCTCCATTACTACATAACAAGTAACCTTTAACCCATATTCTCTTGTTTATTCGCAATTCAACTGATAAATAAAATTGACTTCCTGACTAAGAATTGCAAGATAACCATAGATTGCTTCAAACCAACAATCTCCGTGGGATTCGACCCTTACTCACGTAAGGTATTACTTGGACGACCCAGTGCACTTGCTAGTTAGTGGTACGAGTTGTGAAAAGTGTGATTCACAATTCGTGCACCAGCTGGGATTCAAGATTATTATTATTAAGAAATATATATATATATATTGCATTTCTAATAATAATTTTGATTTCATTGGTTTGGTTTTAGGCATATGTAAAGTTGGAGTGTTGTTACATTTCTAAATTTTTCACATGAATGGACTTCACTGCTTCTCATTCTACTGTCTCTATTCCTTCTATTCTTCTCTTTAATTAGGTAGATCATATAAAATTATGTAGTAGAATAGTAGATTTGTTACTCCTACTAAAACGTGGCCATAACCCACAAACCTAGTACGCTTAAAAAGCGTGGCCATTGTTTTAGCTGTCGGCACGCTTAAAAAGTGCAGCCATATGTTTACCCTATTGGAACATTTAAAAACTGTAGCCATATCTTTCCCTATCGGCACGCTTTTAAAGAGTACTCAAAGCATACATTCTAGGATGTTTTAAAAGCGTGGCGATAATGTGCACTTTTCGGTATGCTTTTTAAGCGTACCTATAGATTAAGACCTATGGCCACACTTTTTAAGCGTGGCAAGAGATGAAAGCGTGCCAACAAAAAAAGCGTACTGATAGATCAACAAAAGTGTGGCGATAGAACAACCGGCACGCTGGCAAATGTGACCCTTTCAAAAGCGTGCCGATAGCTCAAAAAGCGTGGCGAAAAGCTATCGGCACGCTTTTTTTCACTTTTTGGCACGCTTTTAAAGCATGGCAGAAAGCTTATTTTCTTGTAGTGAGCACTCCATAAGATCTTCAAGAGGAAGAACTAGCCGCCATCACTAAGGTAGACCCCTTCTTTAATTTCCTTGCTCTTTATTTTCTGTTTTTCGTTTACTATGCTTTATGTTTTATTTATATTTGTGTCTTTATTACATGATCATTAGGATCTTAGTGTCTATGTCTTAAACCTATGAATGTCCTATGAATCCATTACCTTTATTAAATGAAAAATGTTTTAATTACAAAAGAACAAGAAGTACATGGTTTCAAATTCTATCTTGAAATTAGTTTAATTATTTTGATGTGGTGACAATACCTTTTGTTTTCTGAATGAATGCTTGAACAGTGCATATTTTTGAATATGTTGTTTATGAATGTTAAAATTGTTGGCTCTTGAAAGAATGATGAAAAAGGAGAAATGTTATTGATAATCTGAAAAATCATGAAATTAATTCTTGAAGCAAGAAAAAGTAGTGAAAAGCTTGCAGAAAAAAATATATAAATATGCGAAAAAAAGAGAGAAAAAAAATAAAAAGAAAAAGCCAATAGCCCTTTAAACCAAAAGGCAAGGGTAAAATAAAAAAGGGATCCAAGGCTTTGAGCATCAGTGGATAGGAGGGCCCACAGGAATAAAATCCTGGCCTAAGCGGCTAAACCAAGCTATCCCTAACCATGTGCTTGTGTCGTGAAGGTGTCAAGTGAAAAGCTTGAGACTGAGCGGTTAAAGTCGTGATCCAAAGCAAAAAGAGTGTGCTTAAGAACTCTGGACACCTCTAATTGGGAACTCTAGCAAAGCTGAATCACAATCTGAAAAGGTTCACCCAGTTATGTGTCTATGGCATTTATGTATCCGGTGGTAACACTGGGAAACAAAGTGCTTAGGGCCACGGCCAAGACTCATAAAGTAGCTGTGTTCAAGAATCAACATACTGAACTAGGAGAATCAATAACACTATCTAAATTCTGAGTTCCTATAGATGCCAATCATTCTGAACTTCAAAGGATAAAGTGAGATGCCAAAACTGTTTAGAGGAAAAAAGCTACTAGTCCCACTTATCTAATTGGAGCTAAGTTTCATTGATATTTTGAAATTTATAGTATATTCTCTTCTTTTTATCCTATTTGATTTTCAGTTGCTTGGGGACAAGCAACAATTTAAGTTTGGTGTTGTGATGAGCGAATAATTTATACGCTTTTTGGCATTGTTTTTAGGTAGTTTTTAATAGGATCTAGCTACTTTCTAGTATATTTTTATTAGTTTTCAAGCAAAATTTATATTTCTGGACTTTACTATGAGTTTGTGTGTTTTTCTGTGATTTCAGGTATTTTCTGGCTGAAATTGAGGGACCTGAGCAAAAATCTGATTCAGAGGCTGAAAAAAGACTGCAGAAGCTGTTGGATTCTGACCTCCCTGCACCCAAAAAGGATTTTCTGGAGCTACAAAAACCCAATTGGCGCGCTCTCAATTGTGTTGGAAAGTAGTCATCCTGCGCTTTCCAGAAATATATAATAGTCCATACTTTTCCCGAGTTTTCATAACGCAAACTGGCATTTGAACGCCCACTTTCTACCCTATTCTGGCGTTAAACGCCAGAACTGGCATAAAAGCTGGAGTTAAACGCCCAAACTGGCACCAAAGCTAGTGTTTAACTCCAAGAAAAGTCTCTACATGCGAAAGCTTCAATGCTCAGCCCAAGCACACACCAAGTGGGCCTGGAAGTGGACTTCTGCACTATCTGCACTTAGTTACTCATTTTCTGTAAACCCTAGATACTAGTTTAGTATAAAAACTACTTTTAGAGATTTATTTTACATCTTATGTTATTATTTTGATCATTGTACACATTTGGGGGCTGGCCATTCGGCCATGCCTGGACCATTATCACTTATGTATTTTCAACGGTGGAGTTTCTACACCCCATAGATTAAGGTGTGGAGCTCTGCTGTTCCTAATGAATTAATGCAAAGTACTATTATTTTTCTATTCAATTCAAGCTTATTCTTATTCTAAGATATTCATTCGCACACAAGAATATGATGAATATGATGATCAAGTGACACTCATAACCATTCTCACTTATGAACGTGTGCCTGACAAACACTTCCGTTCTATATGAAAACAAGCTTGAATGCATATCTCTTGGATTTCTGGTCCATGCGTTTGATTGTCTCTCCTGATAACAGAGCCTTCAATTCCTTGAGATTAGAGTCTTCGTGGTATAAGTTAGAATCAATTGGCAGCATTCTTGAGATCCAAAAAGTCTAAACCTTGTCTGTGGTATTCCATGTAGGATCTGGGATGGGATGACTGTGACGAGCTTTAAACTCGTGAGTGTTGGGCGTAGTGACAGACGCAAAAGGATCAATGGATCCTATTCCAATATGAGTGAGAACCGACAGATGATTAGCCGTGCGGTGACAGCGCATTTGGACTATTTTCACTGAAAGGAAGGATGGCAGCCATTGACAACGGTGATCCCCCAACATACAGCTTGCCATGGAAAGGAGTATGAATGATTGAATGAAGACAGTAGGAAAGCAAAGATTCAGAAGCAACAAGCATCTCTATACACTTATCTGAAATTCCACCAATGAATTACATAAATATTTCTATCTTATTTTATATTTTATTTATATTTTAATTCGCAAAACCTCATAACCATTTGAATCTGCCTGACTGAGATTTACAGGATGACCATAGCTTGCTTCAAGCTGACAATCTCCGTGGGATCGACCCTTACTCACGTAAGGTTTATTACTTGGACGACCCAGTGCACTTGCTGGTTAGTTGTGCGGAGTTGTGAAAAAAAGTTGAGATTACAATTGTGCGTACCAAGTTTTTGGCGCCATTTCAGAGATCACAATTTTGTGCACCAGGAGACTAGGGCTTCACATAGAAACTTGGAGATCCAAGTGGGTCAGTGATGTAGGGAAATCGTCGGTTAGGAATTTTTACAAAAATAATTCCGTTGAAGTATAGATCCTAACCAACAATCAACCCTCAATCAAAGTTTAATTTGTTTGTCACTTAAGTCAAACCAATAAAAACCGAGAGTATTTAAACATCGGGTCGTCTCTCAAAGGAATTGCAGGGAAGTGTGCATGTTATTGGTTATGAAATATTTTGGGGTTTTGAAATGATGAACAAGAAATGTAAATTGCGAGAAAGACAATCAAAGACACCAACTAAGAAAGGTCTTGGCAAGGGATGAGAATTGAAATTCCTAACCTCATCATCATCCTCAATTGTTATGGTGAGTGTATTTTGCTCTGACATAGTTATCCTCTAACAATTGAAGGAAAGTCAAGTGAGCAAAATTGACTCTAATCCATAAGTCCTAATGAAAGATTAGCTTTAGTGGAGTTCAAGCCAACTAGAAATCCTCAATCTGATATCAACATTAGAATTTGATAACTCAAGAGTCTCCAAGTCACCAACCCAAGCCAAGAGCACAAAAATCTACTCTAAAATCTAACCAAGCATTTTATCAAACACTTGGAAGGCATAAAAAGAAAGCATAGTAAAAATGCAATAATAATAAAATTTAAACCTACCAAATGCAAGATAACAATAATGACAACTCAATTAAACATCACTTAACATAAGAATATCAAATTGCATTAAATGGAAATCAAAAGCAAAAAGAGTTCATAAACATAAAAGTGACCAAATAAAAGAAACTACAAGTAAAACTAAGAGAACAAAGATGTAGTAGCAAGGAATTGCAAGGAAAACTAAATAAAGACAAGTATCAAAACTTAAATCCAAGAGAACTTTAACTAATCTACCCTAATTTCTAGAGAGAAGATTCTCTCTTCTCTCTCAAGAAATCTCACATAAAACATAGCAAAAACCTAAACTAACACTACTTGGTTCATCCCCCTTCAATCCTTGGGTTCAATAGCATCAGAAATGGGTTGGATTAGGCCCAAAATGAGCTAGAAATCGCGGATCAGTCACGCGCTGTATGTCACGCATACGCATGAGGCACGTGTACGCATCACTTAACTCCAGGTCCACTATAGGAAATTGTATATCATTTTGAAGCCCTGGATGTTAGCTTTCTAATGCCATTAGAACCGCCTCATTGGACCTTTGTAGCTTAAGTTATGATCGATTTAGTACAAAGAGGTTAGGATTGACAACTTAGCAATTCCTTCATTTCTTCATGAATTCTCCCACTTTGCATGCTTTTCTTCCATTTCTTCAAGCCATCCTTGCTTTCTAATCTGAAATCACTTAACAAACACATCAAGATATCGAATGGAATTGAAGTGAATTAAATTTAGTAATTTAAGAGCCTAGAAAGCATGTTTTCACTCTTAAACACAAATTAGGAGAGATTCACAAAACTATGCTATTTCAATGAATAAATGTGGGAAAAGTTGATAAAATCTACTAAATTCAATACAAAATAAATAATAAAATTATGATTTATCAATCAATTGAGAAAACAAGTACCTGAGAGACCACAAACCACTCTTTCTAGTGACTCAGTGCCTAATCCAAGAGAAGAGTGCAAGGCAATCACATTGGTAAGCGAACCATTGACATATGAGAAGGTATAAATTACTGAAGGGTCAGCTGAAAAAAAACCTCCAAAAAAGACTGAGGATGTTGTAGCATATGCCCCTCCGGAGCATTCGAGAAATCCTTCCCCAGTTGATCTTGAAAATCACTAGGCATTGCCAAGGCACCTGAGTACAAGCCGAAGATGCCATATCCTCAGAAACTCCAAAAAGGAGACCAAGGACAAGCAATTCTCAAAGTTCTTAGAAGTCTTCAGAAAGCTACAAATCAATATTCCTTTTGATGAGGTTTTGGATCAAATGCCTCTCTATGTCAAGTTCATGAATGATCTAATCTCTAAAAAGAAGACCTTAAAGGGAGATGAAATAGTGATCCTGAACAAGGAATGTAGTGCAATAATTCAGAACAAACTGCCAAGGAAGATGCCAGATCCCGGGAGCTTTCAGATCCCATGCACCATTGGGAGAACAACCTTTGACAAAGCCTTATGTAATCTGGGTGCAAGTATCAACTTAATGTCCTTGTCTGTGATGAAGAAGCTGCAAATCGAAGAGGCACAGCCAACAAGGATAGCATTACAAATGGCAAACAAGTCTCTAAAACATGCACATGGAATAGTGGAGAATGTCTTGGTCAAGGTGGGAAAATTGTTTCTCCCATCAGACTTTGTAATTCTTGACATGGGGGAGGATGAAAATACCTTTATAATCCTAGGAAGACCATTTCTAGCCATTGGGAGAGCTCTGATTGACGTGGAAGAAGATGAATTAGTGCTTAGAGTGCATAATGAGCAACTGTCCTTTCATGTCTTCAAAATTATGTATTTATCAAGCAGAGAGGAAAAGTGCATGAAGACTGAACTTAATTGTTCCAAACCTTCAAGAACCTTTTGATAATGCACAACAAGGTTTACAGCTCAAGCCTCATTTGGGGGCAATCAACACAATTCCCCCTGACATCAAACTTAAGTTTGGTGTTGGGTGTCTGTTATCTACCAAGGAGAAAGTTCCCAAGAAGAAAGTACTCAGGGGATGGAGAAACAAAAAAAATCCCCATTGAAGATTTCTTACCAGGAATAAAAGTGGTGTTGACTAAAAGCCCAATCCTACCTCATACAGTGAATAGGATCCTGTCTCTTGAGCATATTGAGATAATCTATGAGAACACAGGAAAAAGATTCACAGTGAGAGGTGAGGAGCTAAAGTACTATGATCAACCCTCACCTTAGCAGAGCTGACCATCAAGATAGTGACAGTAAAGAAGTACTTGTTGGGAGGCAACCCAACCCTAAGTATCCTTTGATTTTTTTTTCAGTTTAATTTTCATTTATTTATTAGTTTTATTCAACGTTTTCCTTGGTTTACTTATGTTTGTGGTCATGGAAAGTGTTTAGAACAGGAACAGGAGGACTCTGGAAGAGAAACAGAACACCTTGGAGAGTATTTTACTCAAGTGCTCTGGTGCTAAATGCCAGGCTAGGCGTTTATCGTTGAGGAGCACATAAATCGAGGTGGAATTACGATGATTTGGGTGTTAAACGCCAGGCTAGTCGTTTAGCACCTGAATTGGTAGCTAGGGTGCTGGCGTTGAATTCCAAGGAAGGCGTTTAACGCCTTGGATGGCACAAAACCCAAGGAGCACATACGTCATAGGGTGCTAAATGCCACCTGGGCATTTAGCGCCAGGCCTCGTCCTCAATTTCAAACAAAAATTGAGGTGGTGGCATTAGTTAAACGCTAGGATGGGCGTTTAGCGCCCTAAATGACACGTTTTCTGAAGCGTTGTAGTGCTAAATGCTGGAGCTGGCGATTAGCACCAGCAACACAGAATTGAATTTGAAGAAAGAGGTTTGAATGTTAAAAATGGTAAAACCAATGGGTCCCACCCTACTTGACCGTTCAAACCACACCCCCACTCTCTCTTTCCCCCTACCCACCTTTCCATCCCCATTCCATCCCCTTTTTACCAACCACACCACCCATCACCCTATCATATCCCATCAATCCCACCAAATTTCTCTTCTCCATACCCCAACCGTTATCCCATCCCATTCCATTCAATTCCATTTTTATTTACCCCATCCCCTCCCTCATACCCGAAACCCCCTCCCCACCTATATATATACACCATTTTTCTATCCTTTTACCACACAACATTTTACCTATTTCACTTGCATCCATTCCCTCCCCTTTTGTTCCTTTCTTAACCAAAGCCCCCCTCTCTCCTTCCACATATTTTTTTATTATTTATTTCACTTCTCACCATATCCTCCCCTCATACGTGCATCCCCCTTCCTTGCCTGCACCTTTCTCTTTTTCACCACATTCATCCTCCCTTTTGCCCTTTCTTTACTTTTTCTTGTCCTCTTCTTCTTTGTTCAGGGACAAGCAATAACTTTAAGTTTGGTGTTGGAGTGCTCCACTTTTTCATTTTTATCATTTCTCGTTTGGTACCAAAAACTGCAGAATCCTCTTTAAGGAAGAGAAAGGAGAAGGCTCCTACATCCAGTCCATTTGATTTTAGCCGGTTCTTCTCCAAGACCTACAAGGATCATTTTAACGAAGTTGTAAGAAAAACGAAGGTGATCCCGTAGGTCCAATTTGATTTGCAACCGGATGAATATCCGGAGATCTGGGAACAAATTTTTAGGATGGGTTGGGAAGTTCTGTGCAATCACGTGACCCATGTTGGTGTTCTAATGGTCAGAGAGTTCTATGCCAATGCTTGGATAACTTACAAGCATGTCAAGGGCGTGAACTCTGACCCAAAGAACTAGCACACTATGGTCTAAGGAAGGATTCTAGAGTTTGGTCCAGAGAAAGTGAGGGATGTACTTCAGCAGCCACCAGGGCTGAGGTGGTTGAGTTTCATTATCTGCTACTTTACTTATTTCCTGTTTTTCAGTTACTTTATCTTACTTTCTGTTATCTGTTTGAATTCCTTTGCATGATTAGTAGTAGTTGTTTATTGTTTTCCTAGCTTAGTTATTTAAATTGATATTTTATATTTATTTTGAAAAAGTGTCTCATGTATTGCTCATTGATCTTGAAAAAAAATCAAAAGAAAAAAAAAGAAGTATTAAAATGCATGAGACTTGAGTTATATATCCTAAGTTATTCTAGTTGCTTTGACATGGTAATATTATATATGATTCTGAATGTATGAATTGAATAGTGCATAATTGATATTGAAGTCAAGACTGTTGATTCTTAAGGTACAAGAACTTAGAGAAATATCATGGATTCTCTAAAATAAACAAGAAGTTAATCTTTGAAGCAAAACAAATAGCAAAAAGAAAAAGAAAATAAAAAGCAAGGTCCAAGGCTCTGAGCATCAACGGTTAAGATGGTCAAATATGATTAAAATCTCAAAGAGTTGTTTTTCTAACCATATGCTTGTGGTGTGAATGTGACAAGTAACCCTTGAGACAGAGCACTAAGAATCGAGACCCAATGCAATTATAGAGTATGCCAAAGGCTCTGAGTACCATTAACTAGAAGAAATAGAAAAATTAGAACTCAAAGAGTTCCCAGGTCAAGTGCTTGTGGTGTTTTTGTGTCAAGTTAAGCTTGAGACAAAACATTTAGAGTCACGGCTAGGCTCAAGGTTCAAAGCACCAAAGAAAAGATAACAAAAAAGTTGTGTTCAAGGATTAATCAAAGATTAAAAAGAAAGAGAATCCATAATATCACCCGAGTTCTAATTCTGAAGGACATCAACATTTTTGAGCTTCAAAGAATAGTGAGATGCCAAACCTATTCAAAATCACAATGTCATTAATCCCACTCAATAATTGAACTGGAGCTTAAATGAACACTCAAGTCTTTGGCAATTTCTCTTGTTAGTCCTATATTGTTTTTAGTTGCTTGAGGACAAGCAACAATTTAAGTTTGGTCTTGTGATGCTTGAGCATCTTTTCTCTATTTTCTATATATTTTAGATACAAATTTATTGAGTTTCAATTAAATTTTAGTGTTTGAAACCTCTTTGGATGCTACTTTATGTTGCTTTAGTATTTCAATTATTTCAGGTGAAGTTTAGATCAGTTTGGCAGAGTTCGTGAGCAAGAAAAGAGAAGAGTTTAGAATCTGCCAAGCTGGTGCTAAACGCTGTCTTGGGCGTTTAGCACCAACAAGCCAGAAACGTAAGGAAGCTCTCTGCCCACTAGGACGCTAAACGCCAAGTCTGGAATTTATCGCCAACTAGTCAGAATTGAACGAGGAGTTTCTGCCCCCTAGGGCACTAAACGTCGAATCTGACATTTAACGCCAGCAATGCAGATCCACTTTCACCAAAGGAGCATCTTTAGTTGGATTTGGCTTTTAATTGTTATATTATATTTTGTTTTAGTTATTTTTATTTACAAACAAAATCTTTTAGGTTTAGAATTTATTATTTTATTTTAGTTTGAAATCAATTTAGGAGATATAAAGGGGAAAAGATTTGGCCCTTTGGGGGATCTTCTCTCTTAGGCACTTTCACATTTTCTGAACCCTAGTTTTCTCTCTAAGTCATGAGCCACTAAACCTCCTTGGTTAAGGTTAGGAGCTCTATTTATTTCTACGAATTAACACTATTATCATTCTATTTTAATTAATGCATTAATTCAATTTCAAGGATTACTTTCGTTCTTCATCTCATGAATCTAGGTGTATCGGAAGAATAACCTTTATTCTATATAAATTATTGTTGATTCTTGAAAAAGTTATCTCGCTTGAATACTAGCTTGAAAGTAAACTCCTCCTAAACTGCTAATTACTTGGACTTAATAGGATACGTGACATATAATCCTATTATATTTGGGCAATAAGAATTTTTGTGACTAATAAACTAGAATTAAACCTAACCCTCTAATCTATATTAAGTGACAAAGGAATTGGTGGTTGATTAGGTTAGAAGAAACTAAATCAGTAAGGAATTAGGGTTTAGTCAATTACAGATTGCCATGAAATGAATCTTGCATGATTAAAATAATTGGTAAGAAAACTTAATCCGAAAGAATAAATAACTCTAAAACCTTAATTGTTTTCTCACATATATTTCATATCAATTTCATCGTTTGCTCTTTTTACTCTCTGAATTACTGTTTAATGCTTTTGGACTTCAAAACACCATTTTCTGCCTGCCTAACTAAGTGACTCATTCGACTGTTGTTGCTCAGTCCATCAATCATCGTGGGATCGACCCTCACTCACCTGAGGTATTACTTGGTACGACCCGGTGCACTTGCTAGTTAGTTTGTGGAGTCTGAGTTCCGCAACCAGTCGTTAGCAAACATGAATGTAATTTCGGAGTTAATTTTTCTTTTAATACGCACCATAAATAATACCCATTATACATAATAAATTATAAAGCAGAATGAGAAGAATAAAAATAGATCTCAAACATGTATACAAAAAACACACACACACACACACACACACACACACACCTCTTAAGAGAGTACAGAAACATTAGTTGTACACACTCATGACATATATTATCCCAAACTTAGACTCCTTTAGTATATTATATTACATATTTATAATACAGGCTCTTGTAAACAAGTGACCACCTGAGTCCTAACCCATCCAAAAAGCCGTTTATCTGGAACTCTGGGTAACAAAGACCTAACCCTCATAAAAATACTAGTCGTACACACGCATGACAATTATTACCACAAACTTATACTCTTTTATATATTATATTACATATTCATAATATAGACTCTTGTAAACAAGCGACCACCTAAGTCCTAACCCATCCAAAAAGTCGCTAATCTAGAACCCAGGGTAACAAACACCTAATCCTCATAAAAATATTATCAGAGAGGGAAAAACTGAAAATACCCTGATCTTCATAACTCTACATCATATTAGGTGACTTAATATATATTATGCTTCAAATCTAGGACGTAGGAAAAAGGTTAGTGCCATCATCTCCTCAATGAACATTATCGTTCACTCCGCCTGTAAGAATAGTGAAGGGAAGGGGTGAGAACTCACTACAAGAAAACGTTGAGTACTGTCGAATTTACCGTTGGAAAAATGAATAAAATTTGACTGTAATTTAATTATCGTCAGAAATAATCAGACGGTATAAACCTCACCGGTAAATGTTTATCGTCGGATTTTTTTCCGACGGTAATTACCGTCGGATTTTGCGATGGATTATCAGCTCAAAAAACTATTTGGTTACCGGCGGATTCTTCTTACGGTATTGTTGGTGCCAAAAAATGTTGTTTTGCGCACTATTACTTCGAATTATTCCTATGGTGATTCTGATGGTAATGTCAATTTTTAATTTTTAAATTTGAAATTAATTGTAAATTTTTTATTTTAAATTAATTTTTCCCCCACAATTAGTGGTCCATTCATAATTAATGAAAAACTTTTATTCAAAAGAAATAATACAATGTTCAAATAATTAAAAGTCAAGTACGTCGAATAAATACAATGAAACAATAAAATAAAAAACTAATAACTCATATCCAGGTAGTCGTCGCCGTCGGTCCTGTGGCCCTGAGTCGGTGGCGCAGAAGTAGTGATGTCCGTATGCCACCAGTAGGATTGCTATCACTTGCTTCCACCAGTAATTTCTAATATTTTATAGCAGAAGATAATCAGATGTATGTTTACTCACATAACGGTCCTGAAATCGCTGATCAGCAAATGCCTTTTTGTCCTCCTTCAGCATGTGAGTGTATTTGAACGTCTCTGCCAACGTTGCCTCGCGATCCAACGACTTCGACTACACATGTTGCATTGAAGCAATATGATTAGGATGCCTAGTAATGATATGTAGAACACTATAACAAAGTTATTAACAAAATTAAAGTCACTTTACATACTTGCCTATCTTTAATCTTCGTTAAGGTTGTTGAGCCACCAGTATACTTGAACAACCTAGCCGAGGCCCTATTAGCTTTGTCGGTGAGATGCCGATGCCGGAACCCCTCATCGGTCTTCGAACGAATAAAAAAGGACTTCTTTATGTCTGGTCGGAACCATTGCGTCCGGTGGTCCCGCCCCTAACAAACATCATCCAGCATCTGATGGAGCCGCCGACCCATTCTATAGTCGAATATCTTCTTGATGGTAAGGTCGTGCCCAGCGTCCCACCTAAAATGTAGCTCCAACATAGAAACTTTAAAATTAGTTAAGCAGGATAGAAGATATAAACGAGCAAAAAAAGTTTGAACCTTAAAAAAGAAATAGTAATTACCACCCATTTCTAAAACCATCGCTCCTTGGTCTCAGTGGGGATCTTCGCGTAGCTAAGCCATGGATGGTCATACATCATGTTGATGACATTGGTTATCTCCTGAGTACACGCGTTGTTGTTCGGCACAAACCTAACAACCCACAAACAATAATCAACCTAAATCTACTAAATAGGAATCAATTTTCAAGAACTTTCAGCAATAAAGTTAATCATAATGATTGAAACTTAAAAACACAAGCCAGACAATGAAATCAACCTAAATTCACTAGACAGGAATCATTTTTCAGGAACTTTCAACAACAAAGTTAATCATAATCATTGAAACTTAAAACATTAACCAGGAAACCATTTCAACCTAAATCCACTAAATAGGAATCAATTTTCAAGAACTTTCAGCAATAAAGTTAATCATAATATTAAAACTTAAAAACACTAACCAAACAACTAAATTAACCTAAATCCACTAAATATGAATCAATTAACAAGAACTTTCAGCAATAAAGTTAATCATATTCATTGAAACTTAAAAACGCAAGCTAGCCCACCAAATCAACCTAAATCCACTAAACAGAAATCAATTTTTAGGAACTTTTAGCAGTAGCCATAATCATTGAAACAAGAAATATTAAACAGGCAAATAAAGTCAACTTAAATCCACTAGATAGAAATCAATTTTCAGAAACTTTTAGCAACAAAGTTAATCATAATCATTAAAACTTAAAAATACTAACTAGCATTCAATCCTAAATTCGCTAAACTAGAATCAATTTTAAGGCACTTCAGTGATAACCATAAACAAGAAATACATGAGACTCAACGTCTACCTTGTGTCGCCATCAGGCCAAATTTTTAACCGTATGATGGAAGGTGGTGGAAGGGCATCAGCTGCTGCCTCACTTCCGTGGATGAACTCTGGGGCCACGGCATCTGTCGCTAGAGGCGACGTCGATGTGGATGCGGACTACTGAGAAGTACAAGGTGGCGTCGTTGCCGTAGATAGAGGCATGTAGTTGCGGTTAGGGACCATGATGAACAGCTGGTCCGCTAAACCAGCAACCTATGGCGTCAAAGGGGTGGTCAGAGTAGAGGGAGAGGATCCAAAAGTTCCGAGGTTACAGAAAGAAACCCTCCCTCTACCTATCGACATGTCTGCAAATATCAAATTATTATCAAATTATCAAACAATCTCAGTATAATTTCTTAGAAAAATAGTCATCAACGTAGCAATTAACATAAATAGACAATTCCAAATACTTCAACAATTCAAAACCTTATGTATTGAATCTAACCTAACTTAATCAACCTATATCCACTAAGATTAGAAAACTAAACTGAACTAACCTTAAAACTGATTAAAAATTAAAATTGAAATTCTAATCAAACCTAAACTAAATAAACTAAAATTAAACAAATATCAAACAATTTCAGTAATAATTTCTCAGCAAAAGTCATCAATGCAGCAATTAACACAATTAGACAATTTCAAACACTTCAACAATTCAAAACCTAACGTATTGAATCTAACCTAACTTAATCAAACTATATCCACTAAGATTAGAAAGCTAAACTGAACTAGCTTAATGATTCAAAATTAAAATTGAAATTCTAATCAAACATAAACTAAATTAAATTAAAATTAAACAATTAGCAAACAATTTTAGCAAAAAATTCTCAGTAAAATAGTCATCAACGCAAAAAATAATAAAATTAGAGAATTTCAAACACTTCAATAATTTAAAACCTAATGTTTGAATCTAACCTAACTTAATCAAACTATATCCACTAAGATTAGAAAACTAAACTGAACTAAGTAACAACAGATAATCGCAGATAAGTCACAAATCATAATACAAACAAGCCACACAACATACAACAGAGAATTCAAGCACAACACAAGATCACAGAGATTATGCTGCAAACAAGTATGATGCATGTCTGTCCTATGCAGGCCATAAGCTCATGTGTCAGTTTACACCCAACAACCCGACATTACCTAAGAACCAGTCTCAGATATGGTTTCCCTTTATGTACTATTTGTGCATATGTGTCGATGTGATTAAGAATACCACCAGTTCATGACAACCAGTAGTCGTCGCAAAGCGTAACGCCATAATATACGGAAGGGGAGACAGTAATCTTACCATTTGTGGGTGTCCTTGAGATCAATACTCAATCAGTTCGTATATTTTCCTGTATTTGATAATCAAACAGTTCATGAGTTTCCTAATTTCGATAATCAATGAAATTCGTGGGTATTCCTGAATTCAATCATCAATCAGTTCGTGAGTTTTTCCAGCTTTAAACAATTAACAATCCATGTATTGAGCAAGCGGGATGGAACCCTCATCCTTGCCAAGCCAACATTTATCATTCAATTCTTTTTTACCACTTTCGGTATCCTTTTTCAGTATCTAGCAATCAGTTCTCTGTTTTCTTTACTCAATTCTCTTTTCTCTGTTCTCTTTTTTTGTTATTGATCATTCTGTTTTCAATTCTTTATTTCCATTTTGTTATTCTTTATTTACTTATCTTCGTTCTTCTTTCCATATCTTATTTATTCTTTTGTCACTTCATTTACCTCACCCTAGATCTTTTATGAAGAGAATCCCTAGATTCTAGGTTTTAAATTGTCTTTCTATGTCTATTACTGTAATTACCGTTATGCTTCTAAACTTTTATACTGTTTATCATTATGTCCTCATCTTTTACTTTAATTACTTTTATGTCCCTTAACTTTTGCTTATTTATAATATAACCCCCAAACCGGTTCTCTCTTGGAACTTCCTAGCTTACTTTTTTGCCTAGTTTTCAATCAAATTTAACTTTTAGTTAAAGAAAAATCACATGAAGGACAAATCTTCACCATCAAGTAAAGAAAGATTTTCTCACCTTTCTCAAGCTAAAATTAATGGTTTCTTACTTCTCAAGGCTTTTAGATAGGAGTTCTTAAACAAGAATATAAAAAACATCAAGTTTTTTTCATAGTTAGCCATGACCGAAACTTCAAGAGATGAACAACCATCATATATCATCATACCTTATGAAAATTGGTATGAAAGTGAAGAGGATGATGAAAGGAATAATTTAATCGATTTAAAATTTTGGTGAAGTTTTAGGGAGGAAGATGGCCGAACAAGAAGCTTGAAGAACGTGGTAGTGGAAGCTTGATATTCTCTCTTTTTCTTCCTTGGAATCTCGTTGAAGATGGTGGAGGTGGCTGATTCTATGTGTCTTGGGAGTTATAAAGGTGATTCATCAACTTTTAATAACAAAATATCATTAGGAAGAAAATTATTAAAGTTAGCTAGATATATTAGATCACATGTAATTATACTACTAGAGTAAATATATGAGCTACTACACTACAGCAGAGGCGGAGCTTAGCGACGCTTTTTCTCCATTTAGCGGCGGTTTTAAACCGCCGCAAAATATATTGCCGACGGCTATGGTTGACAAACCCCAATTTGACGGTTTGCTTTGCATTGAATTCAGAGTATTTTGATAACCTTTTGTCACATTTAGCCTAGGAATTAGCATGATTTTGTTATCTCTCCCATGTTTGTGCTTAAGTGTAAAAACATGCTTTTTAAGCCTTATTTTGATGAATTCTAGTTCTTCTTTGATTCCATAAGATGCCTTGATGTGTTTGCTAGTAATTCCAGGATTGAAATAGGCTAGGCATGGATCAAAGGAAGCAAGGAAGGAAGCATACAAGTGGAGAGAAGCATAAAAAGTCAAAGAAGCAAAGTCAGCCATGCACGCGCACGCGCACAAGGCGCTCGCGCGCACATCGCAGAATTAGCCAGGGACGCGCACGCGTACCGTGCGCACACGCGTCGATGAGGGCACATGACCTCACTAATGCAACACGTGCCTGGCGATTTGAGAGGGTTTCTGAACCCATTTTTGGCGCCAAATTGCTAAGGGAAAGGAATAAAAGGATGAAGGATTAAGGGAAAGAGAATCATCACTTTTGGGCTTATCATCATCACTTGAAACCACTAATCACTTTTTAGTTTAGAGTTTTAGAGAGAGAAGCTCTCACTTCTCTCTAGAATTAGGATTAGGGTTAGGTTTAGTTCTTAGATCTAGGTCTTTAATCTTTGCTTTCTTCCACTTCTATCTCTCAATTCTTTGTTGCTAAATTCAATCTTCTTCTATTCTTTTATTGTAATTTCCTTTATGTTGTTCTTATATTTTGTTGTAGATCTAGTATTGTTCCTTCTACTTTCTTCCAATTCAATAAGAGGTAATTCATAATAATTGTTCTTCTTTGCTTTTCTATTGTTGATCTCTTGTTTTTTGTAGTTGTAGATTCCTTTAATTCTTGCATTTAATAATGTTTACTCCTCTTGCACTTTATGTGTTTGTTGAAATGTCTCTTTTAGTTTTAGTGTAGATTTTGTTCCTCTTGGCCTAGGTAGAGTAATTAGTGACACTTGAGTTATCTAATTCCTTTGTTGATTGATAATTGGAGAGATTACTAATTGGTTTGGGGTGCATTAAAGCTAGTCTTTCCTTGGGAGTTGGCTAGGACTTGTGGCTCAAGTCAATTCATCCACTTGACTTTCCTTTAATTAGTAAGGGTTAACTAAGTGGTAGTAATGAACAATTCTCATCACAATTGAGAAGGATAACTAGGATAGGACTTCTAGTTCTCACACCTTTCCAAGAGCCTTTTATAGTTTTTTTTAGTTTATTTTCATTGCCAATTACTTTTCATGCTTCTTATCCAAAACCCCAAAATAACTCATAACCAATAACAAAACACTTTATTGTAATTCCTAGGGAGAACGACCCGAGGTCCAATACTTCGGTTTATAAATTTTAGGGGTTTGTACTAGTGATAAACAACTTTTTGTATGAAAGGATTAGTGATTGGTTTAGAAACTATACTTGCAACGAGAATTCATTTGTGAAATTCTAAACCGTCAAAAATCCATTCATCAAAACGGCGCCATTTTGATGAATGGATTTTTGACGGTTTAGAATTTCACAAATGAATTCTCGTTGCAAGTATAGTTTCTAAACCAATCACTAATCCTTTCATACAAAAAGTTGTTTGTCACTAGTACAAACCCCTAAAATTTATAAACCGAAGTATTGGACCTCGGGTCGTTCTCCCTAGGAATTACAATAAAGTATTTTGTTATTGGTTATGAGTTATTTTGGGGTTTTGGATAAGAAGCATGAAAAGTAATTGGCAATGAAAATAAACTAAAAAAAACTATAAAAGGCTCTTGGAAAGGTGTGAGAACTAGAAGTCCTATCCTAGTTATCCTTCTCAATTGTGATGAGAATTGTTCATTGCTACCACTTAGTTAACCCTTACTAATTAAAGGAAAGTCAAGTGGATGAATTGACTTGAGCCACAAGTCCTAGCCAACTCCCAAGGATAGACTAGCTTTAATGCACCCCAAACCAATTAGTAATCTCTCCAATTATCAATCAACAAAGGAATTAGATAACTCAAGTGTCACTAATTACTCTACCTAGGCCAAGAGGAACAAAATCTACACTAAAACTAAAAGAGACATTTCAACAAACACATAAAGTGCAAGAGGAGTAAACATTATTAAATGCAAGAATTAAAGGAATCTATAACTACAAAAAACAAGAGATCAACAATAGAAAAGCAAAGAAGAACAATTATTATGAATTACCTCTTATTGAATTGGAAGAAAGTAGAAGGAACAATACTAGATCTACAACAAAATATAAGAACAACATAAAGGAAATTACAATAAAAGAATAGAAGAAGATTGAATTTAGCAACAAAGAATTGAGAGATAGAAGTGGAAGAAAGCAAAGATTAAAGACCTAGATCTAAGAACTAAACCTAACCCTAATCCTAATTCTAGAGAGAAGTGAGAGCTTCTCTCTCTAAAACTCTAAACTAAAAAGTGATTAGTGGTTTCAAGTGATGATGATAAGCCCAAAAGTGATGATTCTCTTTCCCTTAATCCTTCATCCTTTTATTCCTTTCCCTTAGCAATTTGGCGCCAAAAATGGGTTCAGAAACCCTCTCAAATCGCCAGGCACGTGTTGCATTAGTGAGGTCATGTGCCCTCATCGACGCGTGCACGCACGGTACGCGTGCGCGTCCCTGGCTAATTCTGCGATGTGCGCGCGAGCGCCTTGTGCGCGTGCGCGTGCATGGCTGACTTTGCTTCTTTGACTTTTTATGCTTCTCTCCACTTGTATGCTTCCTTCCTTGCTTCCTTTGATCCATGCCTAGCCTATTTCAATCCTGGAATTACTAGCAAACACATCAAGGCATCTTATGGAATCAAAGAAGAACTAGAATTCATCAAAATAAGGCTTAAAAAGCATGTTTTTACACTTAAGCACAAACATGGGAGAGATAACAAAATCATGCTAATTCCTAGGCTAAATGTGACAAAAGGTTATCAAAATACTCTGAATTCAATGCAAAGCAAACCGTCAAATTGGGGTTTGTCAACCTCCCCACACTTAAGCCTTAGCATGTCCTCATGCTAAAATAAGAAGGAACTAAGGGTTATGACATTTATTGAATGCAACTAAACTATATGAGTCCTATCTAAATGCAATTATCTAAAGCAATTGGAAATGCTTAGTTCAAACAAATCAATTCCCAAGAGAGCATGTGTAAGCACAAGAGCTAGGCAATAAGGACTAAGTCCAAACCACAATTGTATTGAATTGTCAAAAAGAGTTCAAACTTGCAAGAATATAGATAATATGGGTGAACACATGTGATTGAACTTTTGAACCCTCACCGGATGTGTATCCGCTCTATTCACTCAAGTGTTTAAGGGTTAATTCACTCAATTCTCTTCTAATCATGTTTTCCAAAATTTGATTTTCTTCTAACAATCAACACTTATTCAATGCATGCATACATTCATCATGAGGTCTTTCATTTAGGTTGTAATGGGGTTAGGGTCAAGGTAGGATCATTTATGGTCAAGTGGACTAGGATTTGAATCTTTGATTAGCATAGACTTTCCCACCTAACCTATTTAATGACCTATACAAATGCAAGCTATTCTAACTACCCATTCTTCACTTTTTCTTACATACTCATGCATTCTTATTTGATTCATAATACTTATGCATTGATCCCCTTTTTATTGACTTCACTTTGGGGCATTTTGTCCCTTCTTTATTGTATTATTTTTTTTCTTTTTCATCATCATCATTTTTTTCCATTTTTTTTTCTTTTCTTTTCATCATTTTTTTTCCTTTTCTTTATATATATTATTTTTTTTTTCCAAACTAAATACAAGAACATCAATGCATAAGGTCTCTACATTTAATCAATACATGAATATGTGCCCAATTCCTAAACATAAAACTGTACTGCCCCTTTTTATCCCATCCAATGTTCCCAAGCCTCACCAATTTTGAATAATAAAACACTCTCACTAGTCTAGGTCAATCAAAGATCCAAACAAGGACTTTTCATTGGTTTTCCGCCTTAGGCTTGTAATGTGCTAAATAAGAATAAGTTGGTTAAGCATAGGCTCAAAATTGGCTAACAATGGAGAGTAAAAGGTTGGCTATTTGGGTAAGTGGCTAATGGAAGAATGGCCCCAATCATATAAATGCACAAACACAAGAAATAAATGGATATATAAAATCAAGCAAATCAAGGATCACAATCATGGAAAGAGAACAATTTCACACAAGAATGGAAAATAAGTGGTTATAAAATGTAACCACATCAATAGGCTCAAGTCTCACAAGCTTGTGTTCTCAATTCAATACATGCTTCACAAGGTATGAAATTCAAGCAAGTTTCAAAAATTCTCTTTCAATCAATTGGGTTAATGCCCTATATTTAAACTTCTTGAAAAATCTCAATGTTTGACTAAGCGTTGTTGTGATTGAAAAGTTCAAAAATTTTCTTAGTTCACCCTTTCCTTTTTCACTTAGAACCAATATATTATGCAAAAAGGGTGACTAAATATTTGCAATCCAAAGTATAATTTCTAATCACAACTACAAACTAAAAAACAAAGATAAACAAAATGTATAAAGAAGAATCCACCTAAAAGTACGGAATCTATCATCCAAAATATCTAAAAATATCCAAAAGCATCAAAATATCTAAAATCCAAAATAAGCAATAAAAGTATCCAAAGCAAACTAGAAATGCATCAAAATATATACAAAGATGTGCAAAATGAGATAACTAGGCCGAAAAGTTCACCGGTTCCCAAATAATGCTACCGGTGCCCTCCCCACACTTAAAACCAAGCATCGGCCTCGATGCTAAACCGGAGGATCAGTGGGAGGTACAACGATAGGCTCTGGCTCTGACTGTGGCTGTGGCTGTGGGACCGGCTCCTCCTGAGTCTATGGCGGCTCTGTAGTGTCAGGGGCATCCTGCTGAACCGGTGCCTCCGCGTCCTCCTCCTGATGATCCTGCACATCGGAGGTCGGAGAGTCTGGAAGCGGAGGTAACTCAGCGCCAAGGGAGATAAGTGCCTAATCCATCCGATCTAGTCGGCGTCTGACATGAAGCCTCTCGCGCTCCAAGAACCGAAACAGACGCTGAACCAGTAGGTAAGTGGGCTCGGGTGCTGAAGGAGGTGGGGCTGCTGGCAAAGAAGATGGTGTAGCTGCCTCGACTGCCGCTCTAGCTCGAGAACGGCGGCTGGTCGGAGGCCTCTTGTGCACCCACACACCCCAGGGAATAGTAACTTCCTTGTCGTCGTCATCTGGAGGTGGTGGTGTCACGTCATCGTCCTCCCACGGGACATCAGCTAGCTCAGCTAAGCTAGTAACCAGTGTCGGAAACGGTAACAAGCCGCGAATATGAGCTCTCCACATGCTATGCCTAATCAGTCGGGGGAAATATACTTCCTTCCCCTCCATGACGCACCCAATCAAGACTAGCATATCCATCGGAATCTCTGAAAAGTGAGTGGTAGGGAAGACATAGTGGGCAAATATTTGTTGCCAAGTCCTAGCCTCCCTAGTCAGATGTGCAAATAGCATGCCCTTGGGCTTTGTGTTGCTCGAATCCATTACCCAAGAAGCATCTGGTGTAGCAATCACGCGCCGAAGTGCCTCATAGTCGAAAGTCATGGAGAGGAGAGCTACCTCTGCCTACTGGTAGGCACAAGTCTCAGGAGTACCAACTCTGCAGAGCAGTGCATCCCTCAAGGCATCCTCAGTGATCATAATCTCTCTACCCCTCAAGAATACTGAATCCAAGCCTGGTCGAAAGAAATTGCAGTAAAATTCCTTAACCCACGAGATGTTAATCCGTCCCAAATCCCTATCGACGAAATCCAAGCCTAGCTCAGAAATACGGGCGTTTATGGCACGCCTCACATCATTGGGAAGATTCAGCTTCTTCTCAATATTCAGATTCTTCTTTGCATAACGGGAAAGGCGTAGCTCGCAGTAGAGATTTGGAAATTTGGTTGGAGCAGTGGACGGGAGTAACTGATTTTCTTTCTCCTCCTCATTCAGCGGATTCCTCGCATAGTTAGCAGATGGTGGGGATGTAGAGGTCTTGGAGCGCTTCCTTTTCTTGGAAGCAGAGGCTATAGCTTTTCCTCTATCCGACATCCTGAAAAATATGATAGAATATATAAAACATTTAGCATGTAACAAAGAAGGCATGTTCAGGATACAATTATCAAAGAGCAATCATGATGTTGCACTGAATATGTAAAAGTGAACAAGTAAACATAAGTGAATGAACCAAGACTGTAATCTTCATTAAAGGCAATATCTCATATTCAAAAGGCAATAATATCATCATATTTTTGAAAGAATTGTTAAAGAGGGTTAAAGGTGAGTGGAAGTAGAACGGTTAAAGAAATTAGTAAGTTAGAAAAGTGGATTAGCGATATGATGATATATAGGCTCAATTGAACGAGAAGTTGCGGTTCCTGTTCACAATGATTGTGCAAATCCGGGAAGTCAAAAAGGAAACAGAAATTTGCCCAAAACTGAAATAGAGATCAAAATGAAACTAATTTCCTTGAAAATCGGGCAGCATTCCGGCTTAAAATTGGACGTTCCCGGATAGCAAAATAGCACAATTAGCACAAAAAATAACATCAATCACGCACAGCAGCAAACAGATATTATTTGGCGACACATATTGCATGGAATATCAACCCAAAACCAACATACTGTACCCAAGGAAGCAAGCAGCAGATATGCACATACGAAGCAATTATCAGGCCTAGAATCCTCTATCCAGCCCTAGCTACCTAACAGCAATTATATCTATCTAACCTAACATACAAAATTTGAATTCCAACTAACTAACATTAAGCTAACAGTAATCAAAATTTTAACAGAAGTTCCAGCAGGAACCTGGGAGCAGAGTGAAGATGGGAAGTGGAAGTAGGGCAGGGGGGTATGGAAGCAGAGACAGAAACTGGCAGAGCGCCACCGCGGTTGGTGGCGGTTACGGCGGTGAGTGGCAGATGGTTGGCGGGGTAGAGGGCAGAGTGAAGGTAGAGCAGGCGAGCTGAGAGATGGAGAGAGTGAAGAAGAAAGTGTTGATGGAGAAAGAGAGAGGGGTTGCCGGTGATTGGCGCCGGCGGTGATGGGCGGTATCGGCGGTGAGCACAGAAGCAGAGAGGAACAGAGACAGAGAGGAGGTCAGAGGAGTAAGAGAGAAGGGGGGAAAGAAGAGGGGAAGGGCGAGGCTATGGCAGCGGCGGCGACGAAGACGGAGCGCTCGTCGGAGGACAGCCGGTCAGGAGAAGAAGAAGGTGAAGAATGGTGGGAGAGGGGAAAATGGAACGTTAGAGGAAGAGAGAGTTGGGGTGCGCGAATGCGCTAGGGCTCGCGTCTCTGGGGTAAGTGAAAATTCGAATCCGCGCGTGCGCGCGCCGTGCGCGTTCGCGTGAATGGAAGGAATGAAAGAATGGCGCGGAAGCGCCAGATGCGCAGGCGCGTATGTGAAGGAATCGGGATGGGCGCGGGCGCGCAAGGTGCGCAGCAGCGGGGATGCGCTGGGCTGGAGGCTTAAAAGAGGCCCAGAGTTGGCATAACTCTCGGGTCCTTTGGCCCTGGGTGATGCTAATACGCATCGACGCGCACGCGCACTGCGCGCGTTCGCGTGGGCTGTTTGATCTTATTGGATGGGTGCGGAGGCGTGAAGTACGCCAACGCGTGAACAGCGAGGGGTGCGGACGCGTACAGCGTGCGTTCGCGCGAGTTGAGTTGAGATGGGGGCTTAAAGTTGGCCCAGATCCAGCGCAACTCTCTGGATATTGGCCCAGAAGTTCTTGCAGCGGGTCGACGCGTACGCGGCAGATGCGCGTACGCGTGCGTTTCCTTATAGCTGTATGGACGTGCACGCACGTAGTGCGCGTCAGCGTGGAAAGAATTGGGCTTGGGGCATAACGCCGGCCTAAGAGAGGCCCAACTCTCTGGAAAATGGGTGATGAGGCGTCCGCTCAGGGGCGCGTGCGCGTGTGGTGTGCGCACGCGTCCTTCCCACCCTTCTTCTCTCCTTTTTTTTTTTTTTCAGAAAAAAAAATTTGCTGGGTGCTCCCCTTAGTGTTCACAACTCTTATTCACTCAACCATCATACAATTCACAAAAATGCAATTTTTGATATTATTCATCTACTACTAAACACAACATGCATGTGACTAAGCTAACAATTAAGTTGTACAAACAAATTTGTATGAAACATCTACCTACAATGGTAACTCAAATCACTTATTAAGTAAATTTAAAAGAGTGGAAAGAGTTTACCATGGTGGGGTGTCTCCCACCTAGCACTTTTAGTTTAAGTCCTTAAGTTGGACATTTTGAGATGCTTATTGTCATGGTGGCTTATGTTTGTACTCATCCTTGAATCTCCAAGGATCTTTGCTTCTCAATTGGTTGACAGAATTTCCAACCATATTCATCAAGCTCGGGCACAGTTCTACCCAAGATATGAGTCCCCATAGTTGGTCTTCACATAGCGAACCGGGATCCCATATCTTGTCTTCATACCCATCCGTTAGTTGAGTTTCATGGTTTTGTCGGATGAGCGGTTGACATAAAGGTGATTGACACATAGAATTCTCTTTACTCCACCAATGCTTCCTCCTAGATCCGTATAAAGTAGTCCTTGCCCCAACATCATCCCTATACCTTGAGGCCTTGACCTTGATAAGCTTAACACCTATTTTCCAACCACTACACAACTCGTTTTTACTTTTAATTCCACAAAGAGTTCTAAGTTGACCATCATTTTCAAGCAAACCATATTCAAGTGAGAGATTAAAGCTCAGGGATAGAGATTTGACCCACTTAATTGTTGTATTGGATGGTAATTTGGGGAGAGAGGCTTCCCCACACTTAGACCATGCAAGGTCCACTTTCTTGTGCTCCTCTTTAGTTGTTTCCACCTCTTCACAATTCTCTTCACTTTCAACCTCATCCTCTTTGTTACGTGGCTCGGTGTTATCTTCAAGCACTTCATCTTGTTTAGTGAGAGGCGATTCAATTTTGGATAGAAATTCATTGATGAACGAGGTCATCTCTTGATCAACCTCTTCATATTCTTCAATTTCAATATACACCATGTCCTTCTCATCTTCCTTGGGAGGTTGTGCATACTCTTCTATCATTTCAACTCCATGTCCAACGGGTGAAGATTCCATTGTAAAGAGCAATTCATCTATGATTGAATCCATTTCTTGATAAACCTCTTCCAAGTCTCCAACGATGATATGTCTTGGAGATTGCGCACCCTCCTCAACATCAATATCAAGCTTCGTGGAAGAGTTCTTCATGATGCTACATTCCCATGGACTTTCAACATCTCTGAGATCTTCAACCACTTCTCCCCTTTCTTCAATGATCATAGGCTTCTCCAATTGTTCCAACACAAAATTTGTCTCCTCCTTTTCCACCGAAATTTCCAATTTCTCCTTCATGCTTTGCTCTTCTTTTGACTTTTCACATGTGGTCACGGAAGTACCTTGAGTATTCAAGCATTGGTGGGCTAAAGTGTGCACCACCTTGGTCAAATTGGTCACAAATTCAAGTGTATCCCGCTTCATGGCTTCATGTCTTTGAAGTAACAAAGTGAGAGAATCGTCTATTGGGGCTTGTGGTGGGTAGGAAGGTTCGTTGTTTTGGAGAGGGAGTTCATAATAGGAAGGTGGTTCTTGTTGGTAAGGTTGTGGGGATTGTGTGTATTGAGGTGGTTCTTGGTAGTGATCTTGATATGGTTGTGGTGATTCTAGAGGTTCTTGCTCATAATGGCCATAAAAATATGGTATGGATGATTGGTTATATGATGGGTAGGGATCATAGGAAGGTGCTTGGTATGGGAAGGCTTGTGAGAATGGTTGAGGTTCATGTTGAGGGTGAGAGTCGTAGGCATATGGTGGCGGTGCTTGGAAGTCACAAGGTGGTTCACCATAGCCATTGGATTGGTATGCATCATAGAATGGCTCTTCTTCATAGTGCATTGGTGGAGGTTGTTGCCATGAAGATTGATCATAAGCATGTGGCTCCTCCCACCTTTGATTGTTCCATCCTTGATACATCTCTTCATTGAAGTTCTCATCACCTACAACATGTTGATGACCAAACTCATAGCCAAGGTGAGAATTCATGATAGCAAGAAGAAAATGAAAACAAAATCAAATAAGAAGCAAGAAAATTAAATCCTAAAACTAGCAAGAGCTAACAAAAGCAAACATATTCACACTATTCACATATATACAATAACCAATAACATAACACCATTGCCCATCCCCGGCAACGGCGCCATTTTGATGAAGGGATTTTTCACGATTTAGAATTTCACAAATGAATTCTCGTTGCAAGTATAGTTTCTAAACCAATCACTAATCCTTTCATACAAAAAGTTGTTTGTCACTAGTACAAACCCCTAAAATTTATAAACCGAAGTATTGGACCTCGGGTCGTTCTCCCTAGGAATTACAATAAAGTGTTTTGTTATTGGTTATGAGTTATTTTGGGGTTTTGGATAAGAAGCATGAAAAGTAATTGGCAATGAAAATAAACTAAAAAAAACTATAAAAGGCTCTTGGAAAGGTGTGAGAACTAGAAGTCCTATCCTAGTTATCCTTCTCAATTGTGATGAGAATTGTTCATTGCTACCACTTAGTTAACCCTTACTAATTAAAGGAAAGTCAAGTGGATGAATTGACTTGAGCCACAAGTCCTAGCCAACTCCCAAGGAAAGACTAGCTTTAATGCACCCCAAACCAATTAGCAATCTCTCCAATTATCAATCAACAAAGGAATTAGATAACTCAAGTGTCACTAATTACTCTACCTAGGCCAAGAGGAACAAAATCTACACTAAAACTAAAAGAGACATTTCAACAAACACATAAAGTGCAAGAGGAGTAAACATTATTAAATGCAAGAATTAAAGGAATCTACAACTACAAAAAACAAGAGATCAACAATAGAAAAGCAAAGAAGAACAATTATTATGAATTACCTCTTATTGAATTGGAAGAAAGTAGAAGGAACAATACTAGATCTACAACAAAATATAAGAACAACATAAAGGAAATTACAATAAAAGAATAGAAGAAGATTGAATTTAGCAACAAAGAATTGAGAGATAGAAGTGGAAGAAAGCAAAGATTAAAGACCTAGATCTAAGAACTAAACCTAACCCTAATCCTAATTCTAGAGAGAAGTGAGAGCTTCTCTCTCTAAAACTCTAAACTAAAAAGTGATTAGTGGTTTCAAGTGATGATGATAAGCCCAAAAGTGATGATTCTCCCTTCCCCTTAATCCTTCATCCTTTTATTCCTTTCCCTTAGCAATTTGGCGCCAAAAATGGGTTCAGAAACCCTCTCAAATCGCCAGGCACGTGTTGCATTAGTGAGGTCATGTGCCCTCATCGATGCGTGCGCGCACGGTACGCGTGCGCGTCCCTGGCTAATTCTGCGATGTGCGCGCGAGCGCCTTGTGCGCGTGCGCGTGCATGGCTGACTTTGCTTCTTTGACTTTTTATGCTTCTCTCCACTTGTATGCTTCCTTCCTTGCTTCCTTTGATCCATGCCTAGCCTATTTCAATCCTGGAATTACTAGCAAACACATCAAGGCATCTTATGGAATCAAAGAAGAACTAGAATTCATCAAAATAAGGCTTAAAAAGCATGTTTTTACACTTAAGCACAAACATGGGAGAGATAACAAAATCATGCTAATTCCTAGGCTAAATGTGACAAAAGGTTATCAAAATACTCTGAATTCAATGCAAATCAAACCGTCAAATTGGGGTTTGTCAGTGACCGCCCTCGTTATGAGCGCTGGGAGTGAGTTCAGCGGCGGTTACCAGTAACCGCTGGTATAACCGCCGCTAAATATGCATTTCGCGGCATGAGTAAAAAAACCGCCGCAAAATTTGAATTCTACAATTTTTTTTCTTGGTTACCAGCAGTTTTAAAACCGCCACCAATCAATTAAGTTTTTGCAAGTTTGAATGAATTTCGCGGCTATGTTACAACCGCCGCAGTTAAGGACTGGTTTGTGTAAATCTTTGATGACAAGTCATCCTAGCCCATTTTAGCTAATCTTTTTCTTTAGTTTTCATTAGAATTATGCACTTTCTTGAGCTACAAGCAAGCTAATTGAGTAGATTTTCATGTTTCCCTTGATTGAACCAACCATATGTGAATTCATGCCATTTCATGAGGTTTTGAGCTATATTTGTTGCATATTGTGGAAGATTGAATACCTCATGATTTTGAGCAAAGCTGTGATTAGTTTGGTTGATCAATGATAGGTGAAGAAGGCTTGGAGAAAGGTTGAAGCAAAGAGGAATGGCTAGGAGTGAAGAAAGGACAATGGAATAAGTGAAAATTGAACCGGGTTGCATGAAGTTAGCCCCAACGTTAGCCCCCTAACTTGGAGGCTAACGTTGGGCATGTAAATCACTCCCTGGAAGTGGCCAACGTTAGTTCCAACGTTAGCCCCCTAACTTGGAGGCTAACGTTGGAACTTGAGAGTTTCTCCCCTGGGCACTAACGTTGGCACTTAAAATACAAAGAGGGAAGGCCAACGTTTGCGCCAACGTTAGCCCCCTAACTTGGAGGCTAACGTTGGCACTTGAATCACAAAGGAGGAAGGCCAACGTTTGCGCCAACGTTAGCCCCCTAACTTGGAGGCTAACATTGGCGCCACTAGCAATAAGCATTGCCAACGTTAGGGTCAAAGTTAGACCCCTAACGTTGGCACCAACGTCCAAACCAGGAAATCAAGCTTGCTGCTATGAAAAGTTAGGGGCAAAGTTAGACCCCTAACTTTGACCCTAACGTTGAGATCATCTTTGGCCAACTTCAAAAACCGGTTCAATTGGTTCACTTCGGTTCTTCTTCAATCTTCAAGAGCAATCAACCAAGGCCTCTTTCAACCCAATTCCACCAAGAACAAAGGCCCAACTCAAGGCTTGAAGATCATTTTTGGAAAGTGTATAAATAGGATAGAATTCAAGTTATTAGGAGAGCTTTTTTGGGAGAATTTTCATAAAGGAGCTTTCCTTTTAGAACTTTCAATATAGTTTTCGGAGAGCTTTTGAACTTGAGTGAACTTTAATTTCTTGTTTCCATTGCTTTTAATTTCATTTTACTTTTGTCTTGGATCTTGGATTGGAGAATTGAAGAAATTCTGTTTCAATCTCAATCTTGGATCTCTCTGTTTCCTTTACTGTTAATTGAATTAGCATTTCTGTTTCTGTTACTTGATCTTCATCTCTTTTCTTTGCAATTTACAATTTCCTTGCTATTGTTCTTGTTGGATCTAGGAAGGCATTGAGATCTAGACTTGGTTTTCTAGTCTCTGGGTCCTGAGATCTGAATTTCTCATTTCAATTCTCTGTTTATTGCTTTTTCTGTTAATTTACTTTATTGCTTCAAGATCCGGTTCAATCCCAATTCCCTTGCCCTCTTCTGTTTGATGCAATTTAGTTTTTCCTTGTTTAAATTCTGCAAATCCATTCCCCAATTCCCTTTACATTTCAAGCAATTTATATTCCTTGCACTTTAAGATTCCGCAATTTATATTTCTTGCACTTTAAGTTTCTGCCATTTAATTTCTTGTTCTTTAAGTTTCAACAATTTATTTCTTGTTCTCTTTACTTCAATGCAATTTACATTCTGCAAGTCACACAATCATCAACCAAATCTTGATTCGCTTGACTAAATCAACCACTAAACTAAAATTGCTCAATCCTTCAATCCCTGTGGGATCGACCTCACTCCCGTGAGTTTTTATTACTTGATACGACCCGGTACACTTGCCGGTTGGATTGTGATGTTTAGTGAGAGATTCGTTTCTCACCAAAATATCTCATCAATCTTTACAAGCGGTTTCGAACCGCCGCAATCCCTGATACAGCTGTCCTATTTTTTTAGTTTTTTGGCGTTTTAGAACCACCGCCAAGTTCAGAAAAAAATATAAAAAAAAAGAGACGCAAAATTTGGGTTTTTATTTATGAAATCACATAAAATTTAAAAATAATATCATCAAGTTTTGTTCCTTGGATTTCTAATAATTTTAGGAGTGATTGTAATCACGTATAGAATCTAAACTTGTGACAAAACCAGAAAAATATCCGCAAACCACAATGTATTTATCAAAAAATCAACAAAATAGATCTCTTACTAAGAGTTGCATAGTCTACTTAAAAAAAAGTATGCATCAATCCAAAATAATTTCAATCCTAAAGTACTATTTTCTACTATATCATTCCATTGAACACATCCCTGCAGCAATCTCTGGTGGCAGCTCCTCACCCTGCCGTTGAAAAAGATAAATCAAAGCACTCTCCATTACCTTTATCCTTTTCTTGTCTGCTGCTGCTTCATCTTTCATCGTCTTCCTTTTCAACTTCTCGGCTTCCAGTTCTGTCTGTAGTTCATTTAGCTTCCTTTGCGTCTCCTCTACTTGTACTCTGTTTACTGACGGTTGCAAATTTGTACCAAAGAGTTGACTAGGAGTCGGTCCAAAACCCACTTCACGCACTCTACCCAGTTTTTCTCTTCCAAAAACCTGAGCAATGGAATCATTTTGGGACAACACTCTAGATGACTCCATCATGTTGCTCAATCTCCAAAAGTCTTTCCTACAGATATAAAATAACAATATGGATCCGATTCAAGAACATTCAACTTAATTAAAACTTAAACTGAGTTTATATTTGAGGCACACGATAAGCATAAGCATGCATAGGGATATACATCTGAAGTGAGAGTAGAGAATACTTTTGAATGGATTGGATTCCAGTTCTGTTACAAAATCAATTTGAGCAACCACAAGACACCCAAGTACGCTATAGTTTTCATCATGAAGGACTCTCTGGATTCAAAGACTTATACTGTTCTTCCTCTATTACTAAACTTGGATTCCAAACTTCTACTGTTCTCTCTCTATTACTAAACTTAATACCTATTACACGCTCTCTGAATATCGCTCATTTAAGTAAATGTATAAATACATAAATAAATAAATAAAATGGGCAAAGAAATAATTCAATACTAGTATTCTAGTAATTTTGACTAATTTCTCCTAATCATGTATTACATATATATTTTGAAACAAATAATTAGAGCTGTTAAAACATCATTATTCATAAAGCAATTAACAAAATTTCTGCCCAAATAAAGAACCTTTTTGGTTATACAGATATTTTGTAAATTAATTGAATCCTTCACATGTAACAACTTCATATCATAGTATAAGCGTTGGAACCAAAAACTTATTTGTAGACATTGAATGAAAAGAAATCCACAACTTATTTTCAGCTCAGCACACAAGGAATGGGCAACTAAAAAGCAGCAATGAACTATGGATGCATTATATATCATAATTTTGATGACTAATCATATTAGGTTGTACTTACACCAATTTCTCTTACCTCATCATTAATATAAGAGCCATCCCTTCTTTTGTGAACCTTGATCCATAACTCCCCTCTTTCGACTATCCTTCCTTCTTGTTCTGACTGAAATAAAAAGTTTAATCCATCATCGAAATCGACAAATCAGGGAGAATGTAGACACAGAGATAGTCCAAGGATTGAATTATGTAGAGCAGTACAAAACCGTAGAGTGAATAAAAAGGTACACTACCTCTTCTTCCCTCCGCCGAGCCAGGCTTTTCGAACCGCCAGTGTGGGTATACAACTATTTTGATCGATTTATCGCATTCTTCCTACACTTCTCCTATTGGTCCATCAGAGATAAATAGGGATTAGAAACTGTTTTAAAAAAGACACAATGCAAAGGTGATTGTACTATATTATACCAATATAAATACTATTTTTACCTTCGTCTCAGGTTTGGCGCGATAATCAAGGTACCATCTCCAGTGATCTCGATCAATTTCCGGCGGACGGTTCTCAATATTTTCTTCAGTTGACAATGTTGGCTCGTAGTAATCATCATACAACCTCAGCCGCATATCTTTCCAAGACTTCCCCATACTTTTCAAAATATTTTTTTATAATTCCGTCACTATCTTCATCAAACTCAAAGATTTGCTGCATAAATGACACGATTTGTTAAAAATATTTGCAAGAATACTCCCTGGTCAAGGAGCAAGTCAAAGGTAGCCATCCATTACAAAAACATCTTTTAGCAATAAAGAATAAATCGAAGAAGCTGTACCAACTGATGTGAACCCAAAATGGAGTAAAAGATGTCTATTGACTCAAATATAATACTGATTAAAAAAAACGCACAAAGGATTGAAAATTGTATAATGTCATTAACAGCAATCCATGAGCCAACAAATTAAAAAGAGAAAATGCCAACTCATATCTTAAGAGTACACAGAAGTTTGTGAATAAAATCGGTGCATTCATGAACACTTTATATACAAGCACATTGTGTTATATTTAAGTTATTTTTAATTTAAGAATAAAATACTATTCCTAAAATAATCAATTCTAATCATGAATAAGCATATGTAACTTAGATCGGATATAAACTCTTACCTTGACACATTTGAAATAAACTTTGTCTTTAGTGGTAACATGACGCCAACTTTCCTTACAGATAGAAAATTTACCGTAGTCAGATCCAAGCATACCAAGAACGCCACTCAACAGGCCAGCTTCGTCTCCAACTGGCTGCTTTTCATTGTTGAACCTAAGCATGATCCTTCTACCATTGGGCCTTTCCATAGCCTCCCTCACACTCAATTTAGCTGGCTTGATTGTGCCATCGGAATCTACAAGCCATTTATAAACCTTTATATATGTCTCCGTTGTAGACCGTTTGTACGAAGAAAATTAAATAACACATACTCTAGCGTAAATTGAAGAGGGTAAATCTAATAGAAAGTTACCGATGGTCTTAACCGTCCAATACTCTGTGGTCTTCCATCCTTTGCGACTCTGAGCTCTAGAAGCAACAGAGCGGTCGTCAACTTCTTGATCAATAGAATCCACTTCATGAGCATTGGTGTCCAAGTGTACGTGTCCTGACTTCGAGTTCTGACTGCTATAAGTGCGTGTCTGTAGAGCAAGCCTTGGTTCACTGCGCGGTGGACGGAACGGGCGTACGGTTGTATGGACACTACCACAGCTTGCTTGGGGAATTTCAGAGTCATCTTGGTAGAGAGCCGAAGTTGGAGACGGAGCCGGAGCCAGTGCCTTTTAAGACTACTGGCATGCTGGTCCTGATTTAGCCTTTTTTGTAAACCGGCCTTTCCTAGCCATCTTAAATTCATAATAACATGATGCAGGCAAAAAATCAACAGATTAACTCCAGCAACATATAATGCGGGTAAATTTTGTTTATGTATGCTAGAACCCAAAAAATTAACTTGTATACAATGCGAGGAGTTACTCAGCACAAGACATGGTTATAAGCTAAAAATACTCTACTTGTTCTTTATAAATCAGATTCATCATTACAAAAGCAAATCATGAACCTTAAGGCCAAAAACAAGTTATAACACCAAATAAAACCAAAATAAACAAATGAAGTAACGAGTTCACAGGGGGGAAGTTACAACACATAACACGCCTACTGTGCTAACTAAGTAACTATGTATATACCATGATATGAATATAGCAAATGCACATGGAAGGATCACAGCTGTTGGTGCTTCGTGAGTGCTGTTTCTCTTTATGTAATAATGAAGAACCTTGTTTTAGCATTTTTTCTTATGAAGTTATGATAATTTCATTACTATAAGAAATTAAGTTCAGTTAGTTTAATAATTAGTTCATTAATTTATCTAAAAAAATGTTAGAATTCAATTTTTATTTTCTGTATATA